>NW_021147211.1:1941-4726 GCF_002837175.3 Physeter macrocephalus
AGGATCTATCGTCTGTCATAAACCACAGTGCATCTTCATTCCACACATAGGACTACATGGTGGTTGGTCTCTACCGCAATACATGATATGATCTGAAGGTGCTGTGCACCGTTCGCTGCAGCTACCTCCTGCGTCAAGCAGCAAGTCTCGACTATCGGGCTGAGTGATATACTCGAAGTGTTCGCGCTTCTACTGCTCGCCGCTGCGAATCCGAAGGGTTGTTGTGCCTGGTTTCCGTCGCACCTCCGCGTTCCGCAACCAGTTGGAGTCACTTTCGGTTGAACGTCCTGTTGAAAGCAGTTCGTGGTGTGTACTGATAATTCCTCTCTTCCCTCAATAGCAATGCTGCTGGGAGCGGTGCGATGCTGTTATTCTGATCTGCATCTTTATCTTTGGAGTCTGCAGAGATGCTGATAAACTCAGAAATACTTATTCTCATTAACAGATTTGCCCTCTGACCCAACTAGGAAACGAAGATATCACAAAACAGGTTATATGTACATATTTGTGTATACAGACACATAGCGAACCTCTGACCAGCTGCGTGCAGATACCTTGCTCCGAGTGCACGGTGGACTGTCCTACTGCATAAGTAGTCGTAAACCCTTCTGCAACCCTACCTGCAACGCAGGAGTCAATGCTTTGTACGTGTCGTTGTGCCAGCAAGAAACGAATGATGCAGAGCTTCCGCATAAATCTTATCTGAATACCGTTAACCACACTATCCCCCCGGCTGTCACCTGCTGATGTCCTTATACTGGAAACGCGCCAGCATCTGGTCTCAGTTCTGGTGCCCGCTTGTCCTCTGGCTTCAACCTGCCGCAGAAAGGGTTCGCTTACTGTTACACTTTAGTGAATGCAGCTAGTTGTCATTTCGGCTGTTCGACCTCTACAGGGTCGTCAACCTGCTGGCCCCGCACGCGATGTACAGCAGAGCAGTCACTGTGTGCTAGAGTACCCTAGGGACCGCTCGAGGACGAGGATAATGGAGATGGTGGACCTCTGCACATGTATTACTCATCTGTACACATTTTCAACTGCCCAACGGTGGGAAACTGTAGAACCCTGTTTGAATCTCTAGATTTTACACTGCACAACAGTGTCTACACCGTTCATGCAAGAAATCGACCTTTGTTGTTGCCTCTCCACTGTACGCATTCCCAGCTCTTGTTTTGCACGGCTGATACTAGAAAACGCGAGTAAACAGCCTGTCTCTGCTTGCTTGCTTGTATGGTCGTTTCGAGACGTAGATGTGAAGTCCAAGCCGCGGAGAGCCTCTCAACCGTTTACACATCTGCTCCCTATCGACACCGTGTATGAGTACTTCGTGCGTCTCCAAAGGTCACCTCTTGTGCACGCTACAACGTGACATACCTTTAGTAATATATTTTTGCAAGTATTCCAGACGACTCACGCTACACTTCTTATATCTCGTGTAGCCGCCCCTGTATATCCCCCTTACCTTGTGCCTTGAGAAGAAAACAATAGATTTTGCAGCTGGTATTATGCAGCACCTGATTGTTTTACCCTGGATGGTCTGTCTTCATAAGCCAAATTACTATAGTAGCACTGTTTGCTATTTTGTGGTACAGTGGGTTTACGACACTGCTTCAGAAAGGGAGTCACATCTTACAATCGGTCAACAAGGTTGCTTTATCTGGTGGCAAGACAACAAGAACACTTCCCAATCGCCGGTTTTATGTGCTATGGTGAACGTGTATGAACATGGGGCAGAATGTGTCAAGTATTATGCTTTGTCTGCGTTGCGCAGGATTTGCTGTCGACCAGGCTCACTATAGTGAACTGGGGCGTGTCATTACGCATAGCTGGAAATACGGATCCACCAGCAGGCTGCGTCACTATTCCAGGCACAGACATCACTTGCACATACATATATCCAGACATCAACGGTGACGTTGACTTGTGATACAACAGGGTACGGGTTGTAAAGGCATTTTGCAAACTATAATGTGCCACTGTGTTGGAAGAAAAAAAGGATATAGTGAACCGTCACTCCACAAACGCGAATTGAAGGCACGCAGCCACTTTTCAAAAGTAGTAGTGGACTTCTAGCAAACAATAAAACTGTGTTTCTGTCGGTCGACGTGTTGCTATATGCAGATTCAACAGCGGTGCCTTCGGCTTCCGCACATTGGTATGTACGTTCTCTACCCAGACGTCTTGAACACATGTACGTTTACTTTAAATAACGTACAAGCTCGAAAGCCAAGGCGGCAAAACTTGAATGAATGCGTCTTATTTTTCGCAGTGACTGGGCACGTGAAAGCGCCAAAGACCCTGGCGCACATATTTAGGGGGGAAGCAGCGGACTCAAGGTGCAGGAGTGTAAGTACAGAAACCTCATTGTCTCCGCACAAATTCTTTCGTTCAGCCTTCTATAGCCACATTGTTGGTACGAAACAAACTGCCAATGTCAGGCGAAAAGCGCCTACTGAGAATAAGCAAACGCACTACCAGACGGGTAGCACAGAAAGTCGTGTAGACACGTCCGTACGCAGGTAGGGGGGACGTATTCACTCGTAAGAGGCCAAATACATGGCTATCGACACAGCACGTGTGTATAGAGACCCATCTATGTGAAGCTTGTGGCTGGAAAAATTGCTCGTGGTATCAAGCACTACGCTACCACACGCTGTGGGCCTGATCTTGGGGACGTTTTCTGCCACCTATCACTGCACGTGTTATAAATGCCGACAAACTGGAAAACCCTGGGTAGTCGCTTGGTCGTTCTCGACGTATGCGTTCAAGTGTTAAGTGTCTTTCT
>NW_021147211.1:5085-6185 GCF_002837175.3 Physeter macrocephalus
TTCCTCACCGCGCGTGTAGTTGCTTGTACAACCAACGGAGAAACCTTCACATGAAAGGCCGTTTGTATCCTGTTTGTGTACTTACGTTCTTCATATCCTGTTTTAAAGCCGACGGCAGTCGTTCGCCGGGAGGTCGCTTGACGCTGTGATTCTTCCAACACATCCAAATACGCCTCATTCGCCAGCGGCAGTGTTACACCAACCCGTCCAGTGAATGCACACCTGCTGTGCCACGCACACACCCCAGAACGAGAACCCCCATGAGTCGTATACGTGTAAGTACAACCCTCAGTTGATCATACTATGCAAGTTGGCAGGGCAGAGCACCATACCTTGTAGGGGCGAAGGCAAGCAAGCGACTTCCAGCTCAGCATGTACGCATTTTTTACAGACACGAATGGCGTGATGTTTTCAAACCCGTTAAACATTGTCATGGCGCGGGGTTACAAGCCTGTGTCGTGTCTGCAAAAACTTCCCGTACTACTGAAGTAGTGACGTACGCATGCGTGTCTTGTACGAGATGCGGGACCGGGGGAAGCACAGTGTGTCGACGGTTCTGTTCACTCAAGAGGACCGGCAAACTATTGAGCGATCGACGTGCAAGGAGAGCACCTGTCCGCATGAGATGGCGACGTAATGCGCATGTAGCAGCTGTTGAGAGCTGTGGATACTACCTTACTGACGCGCGTGCTCTCGGAAGGTGCCCACGGTGTGTAGTACATCAATATTCTGTAGGGACATACACACGTGGGTCTGCGAAGGTAAGCGGCGACAGTCACCTTATATTAAGACTGTCCGAATGCTAAGCCATCCCCTGTCACACGCTTGTCCTCCTGTGAATCAGAATCAGACCAAGCAGTATAGTACTAGTGATGTGTTTCCGACAACACCTAAGCTGTCATCGGGTTGCCTCCTCGGGCGAATCCCGTCTTAGATGTTGTTTGTGGTAGAAGGGATACCTGCGTATCTAGCGACGCCCATGACTTCCTGTTCCTCTAACAAAACGCACAGTAGTTTTCTTTTCGAACTTTAAGACCCAGGGCGGCGCGGACCCACTAAACAAGTATAAAGCAAGCGGACGAACACTGCTTGTCCCGCCT
>NW_021147211.1:7399-9218 GCF_002837175.3 Physeter macrocephalus
GTCTGGAACAACCACCTGACACGGATATTCCCCGTCCGACAACGATGCGGCTTTCCTTCATTTAGTTTAAATGCTACATAAACGGCACCGACTTGTTTTTGCGTTACAGTGAAGACCGGTGCTTGTAAACCTGTTGAAGGATATATCACATTGTAGCAGCCCTGACATTCATAGAGTACCGTCTGGTCGAGCACCCACAACATTCGAAGTTTTCTCCCCACTCACCCGCGTCAGGCTGCACTCAGACGTTTTAGATACACCAAACTTGGTTACTGCTTCATTATCGTCCGCTCATCCTCAGGTATCGACAACCAAATACACACGAGAAAGTGCGGATGCACGAGTTAGTATGGAGCTGCAACGCACTGACGCCCGGAGGATTCTTGATCGGGGAATGGCTTTTGAGACTGCTCTGGCGCGTTTAACAAACGACTGCTACGTACGTAAGCGCGCACGCGAGAAGACGCAACCGGACAGGAGGGTTTAGCTCGAGGTATTCGTAGTCTCATTTTGCCGTCTTCAATACAATATGAGTTCAACGTCAGAATCTACATATGAAGCGTTCGTATGTCTGTCTGTCGGATCCTCCTACCCACACGAGTACCCCTTCTCAGCACGTGAAAGAAAGTGAGGAAGCTAGCAACCACTTTACGCGGTCGGCGCCCGCCTAAAGCGTGCACAGCGACTTCCAGTAAACTGCTGTGCAAATCAAATGCGCCAACAATACAACCAAATCGAACAATGTATCGATCTTGTTCCTTATGGGAACGACATCTGGATAATGTACAGACAACTGTGGCCCACCTTTATCACTGCGTAATTGCTCGAAATGATAGTCGAATTTGTGTGCGCGCATTGTGCGTGTGCTTTGTTCTCTGGTGTAGTACAATAAACTCACTACATAGTAGTATCTATTGCTAAATTACAATGTGGATGCAGCGCTTCGTACCTGATAGTCTCTCAGGAGGGCTCTTGGCATCTATATGTTCCCAGTACATAAGGTTGGAAGAGATCAAACACGGAAGGATTGTGTGCATTCTGCTTGTTTGTAAGCGGTCGTCCGTTCACAAAAGCCGAGAGCTCCTTCTCCATCAATTTTCCAGTTGCCGTTTTTGGAATATCCCTCACAGAGAAGATGTGGCGGGGCACATGAAAAGCTGTGAGCTCTACTCGAATCGTATTTTTCAGGTCAGCCACTAACTCAGAGGTGAGCTGCGCCCCTGGACTGAAGGCATGCTCACGGAGTTAACACAGGCACTTCACAGAAGACATGAGTCACCAGGGAGGCAGAGTGCCTCCGTTGGCACACTCATTGTGCTCACGGGACTGCAGTCGTTGTCGGTTGTGATGCCGAGTAATTGCCTCTACAACTGGTAATACGTAGAAATATGCGTTACTATGTGCACTTCAACGCATACACGTATGTGCCACACGGCAGTGACTTACTCGTTTTGCGGTTGGTCACGTCCACACGAGGGTCATGGCCCTGCTACACGGTAGCGATCACCACTCGATAATGCAGATGCTCTTGCGTGCCCGTTGTGGTGTGAAGGATACACCTATATTTTCCTCTCTCTTCCTCAGTGGAGTGCGTTTCAGCAGTAAGGCACATTCGCTACGAATTACAAACCGCGGACCTCAAGGAAACCTACGATGCAGTTGTACAGTGTGAGTGAATATCTAAAATTTGTTTCGCAGAAGTCAGTCCAACTGCGTCAGATTCAATACACATTACTTACGCCAAAACAACGAATAAAATGACGTGCTCTGCACCGCCTTCCATGCGGCCCACGGCGACGCAGTCCAGTACGTTCGGGTG
>NW_021147211.1:9976-14747 GCF_002837175.3 Physeter macrocephalus
CTCCGTCTACCACTCGGTATATTCCAGCGCTGCAGATTCTAACTCCACACGGATTCAAAGTGGCATCGCTTCTCCCTGTTATCGTGAAACCTCCCTCAGGGAGTGCGTGCTGGATGCATCGATCGCCTTGTATCCACACGCCACGCCCACGGCTGAGATATGTGGCTCTACAACGCATACAGAGGGACACAACAGACAAAAACCTCACAAAATGTACGCGTGTTCTAACATAAAGTCGGCACAACTGAAGGACGATCATTTCATGTGGTATCAAAGTCTGGGAGAAAGTTTGCATACGTGCAGCTGCATACATCAACACGGAGGTATTTATGCTAAGGAACATAACCTGCCGCGACCTACACAAATTCAGTGAAGACTGCGCGTCCCTGCAGCCCTCACAAGCGCGTCATTGAATGCGGACCTACCAACGGTATACAATTTAGTGGTTCGGAGAGCTGGCCGTCAAACGTGCTACAAGGAACACAATTATGCAACAGTCATTTGGTTAGGCTTTGCAATAGTTCCGGCTGGGGAACCCGCGTATCCCTACCTTGAATCGAAAAATGGATTTCCTCGGTGTCCACGACTTATTCTACCCAACTGAGGTTACTTCTCGTGGTAACAATGTTGACTCTATCGTTAGCAGATTTCAGCAAAGGCGATTCTCCTTATCAAGTCTTACATGTATCTACGACGGGCTTCGTCGTTCCATAGCTTTAACGGCTGGCTTACGAAGGGCTGCATACAAGCTAGTTCACCTTCTTCCTCAACCACACGTTCATTTTTGTCATTTACCACTGCCACGTCCATTCCTGTCAGGAATTACCACATGCTGCATCCCACAACCCTCTACAGGCAGAATTATGACACGGCTCACAACCGTAGAATGTTATCTAGCAGAGTAGACAAAACCACACGAACTGTGGTCGCATGCTACTGCTACACTGGCACGGTAACAAAGATGGTTTGTAGCGAAAGAAGGTAAAAGTCTACTCCTACAGTAACAAGCAGAAGCGCGGCGCGTTTGTACGTGTACGTTGAGGACTTCTTACGAAGGGTGAACTCACTTCGGTTGTGTTCTGATAATAAACGAACTAGAAGCTGCATCTACCGATGAACAGCACCGATGTCAACTAGCCATTCTTTAATGTTGACCGCAGGCGCTAATGACGAGGCGCGAGCTGAGGTTAGGCACATTTTCGTGTGGTAGCGTGCGTGTAAAGACGACAGGGAATAAATCTGGGGGTGTCGAGTTCCTACACATCAGGAGGACCAACCTACAAAATATCTGCATAGTACGTCATTTTGTGCCTGCACAACGGTTTGTGGGGACTGAAACTTCTTTTCTATTTGGTATCATCACCTTGTAAGTGAGGTCAGATAGTAACAGTGCAGGGCGATAGACAGGTACCACACATTGGCTACCACCTACCCAATGCTGGCGCTTGCAGGCGGCCTGGAATGACCGGGGTGGTAGGATCTCCAGTGAGAAAGCAGGAGCAGATGTCGGAGCCTCCGGACATTGAAACAATGTGCAAATTTTCCTTAATATTCTGCGCCACGTAGGTATAGCTGCAGTCAGGAGAGCACAAAGCGTGGAGAGTATAATAAAAAAGGTCTTGACTGGCCTACAACGTGAGAAGCGGGGCAATTTTTGCAGGTTTTGTCTTCACATAATTGCAGGTAGTCTCACTGTGCGCCGTATTATGGGACACGCGCCGCCGTTTGCCACGTCACGAAGATTCCAGTATTCCAAGTTGGAGCATCCAACCAATCACGTGCGGTAGCTAGTACACTGAAGCGTGGTATACACCCATGTGGAGCACTCCATTATCGAACGGTGTTACAAGTGCGTTTTCAAAACATTCTCCGAGACGCGTTTGGAGGTCGACTATGGTCTTAGTGAACGTTCGCCACCTATCAAAACACTGTATCGGCATACAAACATCCAGTGTTCGCGGAGACGGGCTAGCTAGAAGCGTCAAAATCTCATACTTGGAACCCCTGCGAAACTCGGTTCATCATTTGAGTTGGCCTCGTCTCAACGCGTATGAACGGCAATTCCCTTCTGATGATACAACTACTACGTAATACACGCTATCGGACTGCTTTACCTCGCAAGGTGCTGAACAACGTTTGTTAGCCTGTACACTGCAGCATGTGGACAGGTTTAACAGTTTTCAAGCCGCAAAAACCAGATGTACTGCGTTGCAGTAGGAAGGGTAGGAGACATGGTTCCTCATTGAGCAGAAGCATACAGTGGGCTGCCTTTGACAGTATCGTTGGGGAGCAGATGCGTACTCTAGAGTTACAATTATGTGATTTGAAGAGTGTATGGTTTCCTATTCATCCGATGTCACATAGAAGCAGAATCTGCCCTGCGCCGTTTATCACGCTAAAGCCGACCTACCACTTATCCGAGGGAGGGGAACGTCAGAGAAATGCTCGCGTTCACTCGCACATGTACGACTCTACGTCGCCGTGGCATTTCCACGGCCACGTAGGGGGTAACGATCAGATAGACGTGCAGGAAGGACACCACATGTAAACGGCGTAACGGGGCAAATTCAACTTTCTCGTACGCGGTCCGTATGCAGAACGAGAGGTTAATGGCTTTGTGACTAACGTCTGATAGAGACTTCCGTCCAGTGGACTCTGTGCCTGCCAGGACTCACATTGTTCGAATGCCCCGAAAAATGGTTGTGCGTGACTTACGAATCTGGGAAGAGGGGGGAACCGGTGGAACAGAGAGTACGTAGACGGGAGAGCGCAGCTACACGTTTCGGCTCAAACCCCTTCTTCGACAGCTCTTGAAGGTACGCAGCGCTTGTCCCAAAAAGGCAGCCACCTGTAGCGAAAGTGTCGTTACACGTGTAAGTCGCGCGCAAGCAGACAAAGCCTTTTCACATCATGTAACGTGTGCTAGGCACGCGACGAGCAACTTCAGTTGTGTAACAGCTGGACAACTAGAACTAAGATGTGTAAACTGCACGAACTTTCTCTCTGTTACATACATGATTTACATGAATATGCTGGAAGACGTTTACGTGTAGAGGCTCGTACATGGTGCTATATCAATCCGCCCGTCTATATATACACGCTCTTTTCGTGCTATATCTCTGGAGACATAGAAAGGGGTGACGGGGGGTTGTGGCAGCTGTTCGGCCAGAACAAAGAATGCCCAAGTGGTCGAAAAATGGGGATACCCAAGCACGTGCCAGATGTATCTGAATCCCTTCCCTGGTAGCTCTTCCGTCGCTGTGCTCCCTCATTATCCAGAGGTGGGGGAGAAGACATAACATACGCATACAGTATCCTCAGACAGGTGTGCACGTCCGCGGACGCCGGCGTGAAAGTATAGAAACGTTGTTTGCTTCAGCTTACAGCGTTCGAGTGCCAGTGTCACACATGTCACACAGGAAGAGAGTGCGTGCCTCACGATGTTTCTGGTATGGACTAACCGTGTTCGTCGAAAAAGTTCCAGAGCGTCCCCGGATCCGGGTGAGTAGGATGTCCATCATAAAGAAGAAGTTTGGCTCCCGACGCGAGGGCGGCAACATGCCAGTTCCACATCATCCAAGCCGCTGACAAAACAAGCAGAAGCTGCCTGAGTAGATCTTTTGCGCACCTATACTGAGCTGAAGATGTATGGGTCAACATGTGGCAGGTACGAAAATGCATGTCCTCTGTGTGCTGCTTTAACCGATGCAGTCAACGCTATACATTGTCCTTACAGAATTTTTGACTTCTCCATATATACTCACCTGCGTGGCTCCAGACGAAAGGCTTGGCTCAGTGTCGGCGCATGTGAAGGCTACACAGCCCCGCACTGATTCAAAGCTGTGGCTCCTTTACATACTACGATGGTGTATAATTAGGTCGGTTCAGAAAAGAAACATGATGCGGGCCTTCACAGCACCCGCAAAATTTGTTTGTGAACCTCGAGGCCTTGAAAAATGTGAATACATTCTCTTGCTTGTAGCACAGGAATCACGGATAAATACGGAGGAGTACGGGGGCCGCAGCACTCGTGGCGTTGCTGGTTGTTCCCTTACTAGTGGAATAGTAGAAAACCCCGTCATTTGCTTTAACGTTGAGATCTGCAGCAGACAACACGCTGAAGAGGGTCACATTCAGGTAGACCTTCAGTTCGCCCTGAAACGAGGATATGCAGGCTTCAGTTGTCGACGAAAACTTCTGTGCATGCACAACTATGCTTGAAAACACAAGTGCTGCTGTGCGGCGGCCCACGGCAACGCGAATCGGTTTTTGGTGCCTTTATCATTACAGCGTGAGTTGACGCGGTGTACTCACCGAAAAGAACGTTTGAAAGCCATCGAGGTTACAGCTGCTTACACGGCAAACATTCTGCATTCACCTAGCGTAGCAATTTCTTCGCAGAATTAGGTCTACAAACGCTACTCAGCAAATCAAGATTTTCACGCTTGTGAAGTGCCCAGAAGTAACAGCTGAAGATACACTTACGGAGCTGATGCTCTTTCATGAGTTGCAGGAGGAGTCCTTGACGGTGTACAAGACATTTGGGCTGTCCTACAAATCAGAACACACTTCCACCGCTGCAAAGGTAGACGACACCAGATCATCTTCGTTTGCGTGTGCGCGCGTAAACAAGCGTACCGAATTAGTGAAACCTCTGGATAAATATGCGCATATACATAAGCGTCAGTATACATACGCAGGCGGCGACGAGTTTCCTTAACCGCTTGGGTATCAGCCTTTATTTCTTTGGGACGCTTACCAGTCGTGCCGC
>NW_021147211.1:17528-18139 GCF_002837175.3 Physeter macrocephalus
CTGCGGAGGCACATAGAGACCAATACGCAGCACAGCCTGGGGTGTACGCATGTTCTAATTCGCTCACAGTTAGTAGTTGCCCTCGTTTTGACACAAAGGAAACACGGCGGGACGGTTGGCGACAGAGTTTGTGAAGCACGTGAACGGAGAGCACTGCTTGGTGGTGAGAACAACGTTGCGGGCTATTTGGAAAACAATGTCGGAATTTTTCGGCGTCCTGTCACAGAAAGATTGGTCACACGTGTTAGTGTTCTGATCTACATACTTGTGACTCACACGTGCCCACGCTGAGAACGAAACATAAGCTAAAACGCAGGAGTGCGTCTGTTTGTACGCACTGATTGTTTGTCCTAAAAAAATTCGATCACGTTCACGGGTAACTAAACCTTCTTGTGCCTAGGTGTCTAAACATACAGAATGGTCGCTTAAAAAAGTAAATTGAGTGAGGGTTTCACACATATACAGAGGTGGACATACCTCCAAGGGCGGTTACGGCCAACATTGTAGCAATTGTTTCAGGGGTATTACACGTTACCGCAGCGACTCTGTCGCCTTCTGCAGGACAAACAGTCATATCAAACGTCTTCTTCGCTCCTCAGTGCTCAACCCGC
>NW_021147213.1:0-828 GCF_002837175.3 Physeter macrocephalus
TCAGACTTAGCTAGCTTTTTGAGGGACACTCAGGTTACATTCTGTTTTATTTTGTCGTTCTGCTAATTTGATTTAACCCCAGAAAAATATTTCTTAAAATACAAAACAAACAAGTAAATTCAGTTAGGGTTAAGGATTAGGGTTTAGGGTATAGGTTAGGGTATGGGATACGGTATGGGTTAGGGTTAGATTACAGGTTTGGATTAGGGTACAGGTTAGGTTTAGGGTTAGGGTACAGGTTAGGGTATTGCTGTGGGTTAGGGTATGGGTTAGAGGTAGGTTAGGTTTAGGGTACAGTTTAAAACGGAGGCAGAAGCAGTAAAGCTTAGTTTTATGGGAATAGCATCACAGATTTTCTGTCGAATACACAGATTTTGACTGGTTAGAAAGTGAAGGAGGAATGCTTTTGTTCTGAAGATATAAACCCTCTTGTAAACTGAGCTGTTAATGGAAGTTAGAAATTTTTTGTTGCTGTTGTATTGCTTTGTGTTTCCAGGATTTTTCTGCTTGCATCTCCCCTGTTAAACCTTTGATTTGGGGAAGAGTGCCATTCCTGGAAATGAGTTTATAGAATTCTTCTCAAAAACAGAAGGAAATGGTTCTCACCTAGATATTAAGAAATAAATTCTATACAGGTGTACTAACGGATTTATGATTCAGGGATAACAATTCTATGAAATGTAATTAAACACACAATATATATTTTTTTCTTTTAAATTCCATTGTTTCTTTTTAAAAGTAGAATTATAGGGGCTTCCCTGGTGGCGCAGTGGTTGAGAGTCCGCCTGCCGATGCAGGGGTCACGGGTGCGTGCCCCGGTCGGGAGGA
>NW_021147213.1:1377-2345 GCF_002837175.3 Physeter macrocephalus
AAATGTTTAGAAAACAAGGCAGAACTGCAGCCCCTTGTCTATCCTGACCCTCAGGACCTACACCTGTTCCTTGGACCTGGCCAGTGCAGCAAGGCCCATTTTCTGCAACTTTAAGCCCCTGAGGGGCGAGGATTGGTTGAGCTGGGCAGCCTGACCCGGCCGGCCAGCCCTCCACAGGTGTGCCTGGGCTGAGGTCAATATAAACAGCGCTCCAGGCAGCAAGAGCCCCTGCAGCTGTGCCTGACGCCGTATTCTCTGCCCCATCAGCAGTCTCGGAGCTGGTCTGCTGGGAGGGAGTAGGGCCCCCGGCTCTGTGCGTGTCCCGGTGCGAGTGGGGCCCTGCTGGACTTTCTGCAGGAGTTGCCGGGCTGCCACCTGCTAAAGAAGAGGATGTGTCACCCATACCTGCCGCTGGAATGTCTCCCCGGACAGAGGTGAGGAAGGAAAAAAGCCGTGGGGGCCGGGACAGGAGGGGTACGTCAGGTAGGGAAATGGAAAGCTTCCAGGAGAGCTTCCGGGGCCAGGATCATCCTGGCTGGCCTGGAGGCCTCAAGTCGGCCTGTGTGCTGTGACTGGTTTGGCTCTATGGCCCTTCCTCTAGGCTTTCAGGTCCTTGCACACATTCAGGTGTTTTACTTGGGAAGGGTGGGAAAAGTTCTGCAGCAGCTGGCCTGGGGGTCAGCTCACGTTTACTCAGGGACGCCTCGGCACGGTCCCCCAGCTTTGCAATGAGGACGCTCCTTGCGGGGGACCTGCTAGCTGCATGGAGAAGATTCCCCACCTCTGACCACCTTCAGAATTGTTTACTACTGGAGCAAGTGTCCTGATAGGGTTTTCATCTGTGTAACTAGTGGGTTCTTAATTAGCAACGTGAATGGTGATATCAGAGGTTCTGAATTAGGATGGAAATACTTACCACAACTTGTACAGACGTAAAAACCTGGGGAGGCCGTGTGCAGCCGGCACCC
>NW_021147213.1:2379-2651 GCF_002837175.3 Physeter macrocephalus
GGGGATGGGCTTCCGACTGACCCCTCAACGTTCTGGTGTCCAGCCACTGCTTCAGAATTTCTGGGGCCCAATACTGACTCTAAGTGTTCTGTAACCCAGCCTCTGTTGGCCTTTAATGAGTCCCGCACTTCCAGGGTCCTACAGAGTAGGGTCTGTGTGACTGTTCTGTGGCTTCTGTAACAAATGACCATTAGCTGGGTGGTTGAAAACAGCAGGAATTCATCCTCCCCCAGTCCTGGAGACCAGACATCTGAGATCAAGGTGTCTGCACG
>NW_021147213.1:3897-4450 GCF_002837175.3 Physeter macrocephalus
TGTTCCTTGGACCTGGCCGGTGCAGCAAGGCCCATTTTCTGCACCTGTGATCCCCTGAGGGGCGAGGATTGGTTGAGCTGGGCAGCCTGACCCGGCCGGCCAGCCCTCCCCAGGTGTGCCTGGGCTGAGATCAATATAAACAGTGCTCCAGGCAGCAAGAGCCCCTGCAGCTGTGCCTGACGCCGTATTCTCTGCCCCGTCAGCAGTTTCGGGGCTGGGCTGCTGGGAGGGAGGAGGGCCCATGGCTCTGTGCGTGGCCCAGTGCGAGTGGGGCTCTGCTGGACTTTCTGCGGGAGTTGCCGGGCTGCCACCTGCTAACGAAGAGGATGTGTCACCCATGCCTGCCTCTGGAATGTCTCCCCGGGCAGAGGTGAGGAAGGAAAAAGCAGTGGGGGCTGGGACAGGGGGGGTACGTCAGGCAGGGAAATGGAAAGCTTCCAGAAGAGCTCCCGGGTCCAGGACCATCCTGGCTGGCCTTCAGGCCCCAAGTTGACCTGTGTGCTGTGGGTGGTGTGGCTCCACGGCCCTTCCTCTAGGCTTTCAGGTCCTTGCA
>NW_021147213.1:5291-6825 GCF_002837175.3 Physeter macrocephalus
GGCGGCGCCCTCCCGTCTCTGCCTCCGCCCTCACGGGGCTTCTTCTCTGTCTGTGTTTCTCCTCTTTTGTCTCATAAGGACTCTCTCAATTGGATCAAGGGCCACCCTAACCCAAGGTGACCTCACCTCGAGATCCTTAACTACATATACACCTGGAATCACCTGGAAAGGATGAAGTCCTGGCTGCATTAGGTGAGCTCTTCCACCACGGGGTCCATGGAAACGGCCACTCCACCCTGTCCGTGGAACGGGACCCAGTGCCGAGTCCAGAAATGGTTATATTGCAAAGCTGGCTCTTCTGGGATTTCTTCATCAATAGCGTCATGTCACCAATAACTACGGGCTTGGAAGAGTCACTCTGGCCCGTGATGAAAGCACTGTCACTTAAGGATCATCAAGCCTAGAATAGGAATGTTTGAAGGGGAAGAGTTTGGGAGATTGCGAAGCTTGGTTGTTAAGGAAACTGAGCAGGTTTGTCAAGAAAACTTCTCGCTTAAACTGAAGGCAGGGCTGGGAGAGTTAAAATCCGGGGATCTTCTAAAGGGGCTGCTCTGAAGTACCATCACCTGAGAGGTGGTCAGGGCGTGAGCTGGGGTTTGAGAAAAGTGTGATGAGATTAAACCTGGCTTTCTGTGACAGCTGAGGAGGGGTTTGTAAAGCACCTTGGCTTTTAAGGCAGAAGTTTGTTGCTGGAACAGAGTGTCTCCCAAAACTGGGCTGAAGCTCAAGATGTCTCTGTCCCCTTCCTGTGGGAGTCCAGGGCGGGTGGGTGTCAGGTGCCAGGCTCTGTCCCCCTTGTTTATTCTCCCTGCTTCCAGGTGAGGGCTCCAACCAGCAGGGTGGGGTGGCCACGGGGGCATCATGCCCTCCGTCCTACGATGCAGGCTGGCCAAGGCCCTCACCACTTCCACCCCTTCCCCTTGGTAACACGGGACACTGTGCCCCAGTTGTAAGGGGTGGGAAGGTTGGGAGGTGCAGGGTAGCTGTGCACAGGAAAAAGGGAAATGGGTTCTGACGGGCAGCTGCACGGCTCTGCTGTGAGGGTCGCCCAGACACTAGCGCACAGATTCTGGGTTTTGTGAAGCTTCGATGCTTTGTGGTTCTGGAAATCCTACAGGAGATGGTCCACAGCAGGCGAAGCTAATGCCCTCAGGAGAGGTGGTGATGCCAAAGATCTGCAGTTCAGACTGAAGGTGCCGATGTGGGCGTACATACAGGACAAAACCATCTCGCGTGAATGGACTTCGGGCACGTTTAATGTGAATGCAGTCGTGTTAATGCCTAGCATCTTCTATCTTGTGCCTCCCCTCAGGGACCCCCGCCTCATGCCTGGGGCTCCTGTAACTCACATAAGGAGCCTAGATTCTGGGACAGCTTAGGGGTAAGCCAGACCCTCAGGCTCGTTTATCTGCTTAGGGGTGAGAATGTCGTATACGGTGCAATTGACTGATTACGGAGGGCTGAGTGTTTCCAGCAGGTGTGGGTGGAAAGATGGGGTGTGAAGTTGCTATGTCTGCAGGGTCTTCCCAGCGTG
>NW_021147213.1:6835-8046 GCF_002837175.3 Physeter macrocephalus
AGATCCAGGATCACGAGGGCAGAGGCTCTCCCCTTGCGTACCTGTAACTTCTCACTCCCACAGCAAGGAGCCTGGCTGCCACCATCTGCCATTTATCTGCGCATTGCTCCTTTCCAGGTAACATATGCAGAGGTTTCAGAATTGTTAGCTACTACACCCTGGAAAGAACTTCGTAAAATAAAGCCCACTGTTTATATACGGGCCATTTTGCCTTTAGCCTACAGATTCCATTCATTTGCAAAGGTAACTTAAGTCAGCACCTTTTACCCCATCCCCTACAGTGAGTTGTTTCCATATATTTCTAATACAGTTAGATTCTGTCACATGTATTCTATCCTGCCACACTCCTACACCCTAAATAACTAAATTTGAGTAGATGATGATTGGCCCCTTGGGCTACACACATCTATGGGCTTAGACAGATGCATAGTGACAGGTATCCATCCTAGAGTATCACATGGACTACTACAAACCCCCCACCCCTGATGTGCTTATCATCTAAGTAGCTTTGCCTTTCCCGGAATGTCATCAATGGGGTCATACTGTGTGCAGCCTGCTCAGACTAGATTCTTTCACTTAGCAGGATATACTGAAGATTTATCCATGTCTTTCCATAGGTTGATGGTGCATTCCTTTCTGCTGAGTAGTAGTCCACTGCATGTGTATGGGAGGAAAAACAATTTTCCCTCTACTTTTCAAGGTTATTGGTTGAGGCCCCCCCCGCCCCTGTAATAAAAGACAGATTACCAGAGAAAAGCAGAAGTTTAATAACATGTATACCTTCTGAATACAGGGGGGTTACCACGCAGAAGTGAGTCACTCCCTGAAATGACCAAAACCATCGCCTTCAATACCGTCTTCAGCTAAAAACAGAAGAAAGATGCTGGGGAAGAGGGGAAGGCCAGTTATGGCAGGTTCTCATGCAAAGCACAGTAAACAAGGGTATGGCTGTTTGCACATTTAAGTCAGGACTTCCCCATTGAAAAGAGTTAATTAAGATTTAATTATCCTTCTATTTTTGGTGCAAAGAGGGGCATACCCTTATAAAATAAATGGAGATTTCTCTATTGTAAATGTCCTTCATAAAACGGCAATCTCAGTTTTCTGCGATTTTTTAAAAAATAAATTTATTATTTTATTTTTGGCTGCATTGGGTCTTCATTGCTGCGTGCAGGCTTTTCTCTGGGTGTGGCGAGCAGGGGCTACTCTTC
>NW_021147213.1:8268-14316 GCF_002837175.3 Physeter macrocephalus
ATAAATGGAGATTTCTCTATTGTAAATGTCCTTCATAAAACGGCAATCTCAGTTTTCTGAGATTTTTTAAAAAATTTATTTTACTTTTGGCTGCATTGGGTCTTTGTTGCTGCCTGCAGGCTTTTCTCTGGGTGTGGCGAGCAGGGGCAACTCTTCATTGCGGTGCGCGGGCTTCTCATTGTGATGGCTTTTCTTGTCACGGAGCACAGGCTTTAGGCATGCAGGCTTGAGTAGTTGTGGAATACGGGCTCAGTAGTTGTGGCGTGCGGGCTCTAGAGCGCAGGCTCAGTAGTTGTGGCGCACAGGCTTAGTGGCTCTGCGGCATGTGGGATCTTCATCCTAAAGAATCTCTTTAGCTAAACTTGACATTAGTGAAAGACAAGGTTAGGTTAAGGCTTAGGGCTAGTGTCAGGTAATGACCTAGGGTTGGTGTCAAGACCTTAGTTACTTAGAGAGTCAGGGCCTAATTTAGGACCTGTGTCAGGGCTACGGGTAGGGACAGCGTCAGAGCCTGACTTAGGGAGAATTTCAGGGCCGGAGTGAGGCCTAGCGTCAGCCCCCTAGCTACAAGCACTGTCAGGGCATGACATAGGAGCAGCATCAGGGCCTTTGTTGGGTCAGCATTCGGGTCATAGTGAAAGACATGAGCAGGGCTTGAGTTAGTGACAGAATCAAGGCCTCAGTTAGGGAAAGCTTCAGGGCCTGATTTAGGCTCAGCCTCAGGTCTTCAGTTACGGACAGCGACAGGGCTTTCTTTGGGACAGTGTCAGGACCTTGGATAGAAATGTGTCAGGATATTAGCTCAGGATAGTGTCCGGATTATAGTTTTTGATTGCAGCAGGTCCCATGTTAGGGACAGATTCCGGGCCTTAGTGAGAGGTAGTGTCAAGGTCTTAGTTAGGATTAGTCAGGGCTTTAGTTACGGAGATTTTTAGGGTTTCAGTTAGGATACGATGCAGGACGATAACTTGGGACAGAGTCTGGTTCCGGGCCAGGGAGAGTGTCAGGAAATGACCAGCGGAGAGCGTGAAGACTGTAGTTATTGCGAGAATCAGCGCCTTAGTTAGGACCAGCGTCAGTGCCTAAATCAGGACCACTGCCAGGGCTTCCTATACGGACAGCGTCAAGCCTAACCAATGTACAGCCAAAGGGCCTAAATGAGGCCTATTTTTAGGGCCTGAGTTCGGGACAGTGTCAGGGCATGACTTAGGAGCAGCATAAGGGCCTCTGTGGGATCAGCGTTAGGGTCATCATTAAAGACATTATCAGGGCCTCTGTTAGGGAGACTCTAAGGGCCTCATTTATGGGCAGCATCAAGGCTTACGTTGGGCCAGTTTCAGGTCCTTGGTAAGAGCTGGGTCAGGATATTAGCTCAGGATAGTATCAGGAGTTTATATATTGTCTGCAGCTGGGCCTTAGTTAGAGGCAGTGTCAGGGCCTGAGTTAGGAGTAGCATTAGAGCCTTTGTTCGGTACAGTGTCAGGACGTGAGCTAGGAGTAATGTCAGGGCCGTAGTTAGGGAGAGTGTCAGGGTCTGAGTTAGGTGTAGTGTCAGGGCCTGAATTAGGACGAGCCTCCAGGCCTCAGTTAGGGACAGATTCAAAGCCTCAGGACTACTTTCAGGGCCTTATTTAGGGACAGCATCAGGGATTTAGTTAGCATAAGAGGAGCCATTCCTGCAAGCACCCTGAAGGCCAACACACGCGAATGCAGAAGTTACCATGCACGCTGCTCTGAAGGAATATTCCACAGCAGTTGAGTACATTTTGTTTAAGGATAGTAACAGTTTAAAAATTATTTTTTTAACACAACTATATTCACAAGATGAAAGAATTTGGTCCTAAAGAGTCTCTTTAGCTAAACTTGACATTAGCTAAAGACAAGGTTAGGTTAAGGTCTTGCGCTAGTGTCAGGTAATGACCTAGGGTTGGTGTCAAGGCCTTAGTTACTTAGAGAAACAGGGCCTAATTTAGGACCTGTCTCAGGACTTCAGGTAGGGACAGCGTCAGAGCCTGTCTTAGAGAGAATGTCAGGAACATAGTGAGGCCTAGCGTCAGCCCCCTAGCTGGAGACACTGTCAGGGCATGACTTAGGAGCAGCATCAGGGCTTTGTTGGGTCAGCATTCAGGTCATAGTTAAAGACATGAGCAGGGCTTCAGTTAGTGACAGAATTTAGGCCTCAGGGAAAGCTTCAGGGCCTGAGTTAGGCACAGCCTCAGGTCTTCACTTAAGGACAGCGGCAGGGCTTTCTTTGGGACAGTGTCAGGACGTTGGATAGACATGTGTCAGGACATTAGCTCAGGATAGTGTCCGGATTCTAGTTATTGATTGCAGCAGGGCCCATATTTGGGACATATTCTGGGCATTAGTGAGAGAGAGTGTCAAGGCTTTAGTTAGGATTAGTCAGGGCCTTAGTTACGGTGAGTGTGGCTGGTCGTAGGGGTTCTTTCGTGAATAGTTTAATTGCGTCGGCAAAGGGTTGGAGTAGTCCTTGTGGGCCTACAATGTTTGGTCCTTTACGTAGTTGTATATATCTTACGATTTTACGCTCTACTGACGTTAGGAATGCTACGGCAGAAGAATAGGGAGGGTAAGCGTTAGGATGTTAATTATAAACATTTTGTTGGAGAGGGGATTTGAACCTCTGGGTGTAAAAGCTTACGTTTTATGCAATTACTGAACTCTGCCACCACAACAATGCCTTGGTCTTGGGCAGGTTTAGTTTGCGCTTATTTAAGTTAAGATTAGATCATTAATTGTTTGAAGGAGCTTACTTAAAGTTGGCCTTATTTCTCTTTTCCTTTCGTACTAGGAGAAATGCGTAACAGATAGAAACTGACCTGGATTACTCCGGTCTGAACTCAGATCACGTAGGACTTTAATCGTTGAACAAACGAACCCTTAATAGCGGCTGCACCATTAGGATGTCCCGAGCCAACATCGAGGTCGTAAACCCTATTGTCGATATGGACTCTAGAATAGGATTGCGCTGTTATCCCTAGGGTAACTTGTTCCGTTGATCAAAGCTTTGGATCAATAAGTGATGTTATGCTTTGGCTGGTAGGCCTAGGCTTTAATCACTCGGAGGGGTTTTTGTGCTCCGAGGTCACCCCAACCGAAATTGTCAACCCATATAAGTTTTTTTTATCCCTTGGTGGTTTGAGGTTGTGGGTTATTGGGTTGATTAATTGAAGCTCCATAGGGTCTTCTCGTCTTGTTTTGTTATTCCCGCCTCTTCACGGGAAGGTCAATTTCACTGATTAAAAGTAAGAGACAGTAAAATCTTCGGTGGCCATTCATACAAGTCTTTATTTAGAGAACAAGTGATTATGCTACCTTTGCACGGTCAGGATACCGCGGCCGTTTAACTGTTAGTCACTGGGCAGGCAGTGCCTCTAATACTGATTATGCAAGAGGTGATGTTTTTGGTGAACAGGCGAGGTTTGTGTTTGCCGAGTTCCTTTTACTTTTTTAAATCTTTCCTTGGTGCACGCCTGTGTTGGGTTAACAGTGGGCTTAATAAATGGCTTGGCGTTGGGCTTTATTTATTGGCTG
This sequence comes from Physeter macrocephalus, assembly GCF_002837175.3. Taxonomy (NCBI): domain Eukaryota; kingdom Metazoa; phylum Chordata; class Mammalia; order Artiodactyla; family Physeteridae; genus Physeter; species Physeter macrocephalus. Next base: position 11,824 of record NW_021147213.1, read on the forward strand.
TTAACTATCAGTGTAGTATCAGTTACTGATGTAAGCTTGTGCGAGGAGAAAAAGTTTTCTTGTTACTCATGTTAACAGTATTGCTTCTATAATTATATAGATTAGTCCAATAATTATACTAGGAGTTGATTTGTTATTGTTGGGATTATAACACAGTTTTATTGTTGAGCTTGAACGCTCTTCTATAATCATATAGATTAGTCCAATAATTGCACTAGGAGTTGATTTATTTATTGTTGGGATTATAAAACAATTTTATTGTTGAGCTTGAACCCTTCCTTAATTGATGGCTGCTTTTAGGCCACCTATGGTATGTGTGTATTTATTTTACTCTAGTCAGGTTGTGTCCATTTCTAAAAAGCTGTACCTTTTTAGACTAACAGTTAAACATACATTGAAACTTCAGGGGGTTCTTGGTACTGTTTAATGTTGAACTGAGATTCTTTTCTTGGACAACCAGCTATCACCAGGCTCGTTAGGCTTATCGCCACTGGTATTTAGATTTCTATTTCCTATACTTTGAATGTGTGATGAATGTTTTATTTAATTAACTTGTGACAGTAGTGGTTGAAAGGTGTGGGCTAGGCTTAGTTCAAGATATACACGCGTTGTGGAATCTTCTAGGTGTAAACTAGGTGCTTTATTTAAGCTATATCTTGTTTTATCCAAGCACACTTTCCAGTATGCTTACCTTGTTACGACTTGTCTCCTCTCGTGTGGTTGCTCAGCATGGGTTAATGAATTGAGGCTTCGCTGTGGTACTTGAGGAGGGTGACGGGCGGTGTGTGCGTGCTTCATGGCCTTATTCAATTAAGCACTCTGTTCTTAATTTACTGCTAAATCCTCCTTTGGTTTTTAGGTTTCATAAAAACTTTCGTGGGGTATAGGGTGTTCTATGGTGTAGAAAATGTAGCCCATTTCTTCCCATCCCATGGGTTACACCTTGACCTAACGTTTTTACGTAGGATAGTTATGCTTACTTTCATTCCTTTTTAGGGTTTGCTGAAGATGGCGGTATATAGACTGAAGTAGCAGGGGTTGGTGAGGTTGATCGGGGTTTATCGGTTACAGAACAGGCTCCTCTAGGGGAGTATGAAGCACCGCCAAGTCCTTTGAGTTTTAGGCTGTTGCTAGTAGTACTCTGGCGAATAGTTTTGTTTTGTGACTATTTAGGTTTACGGCTGAGCGTAGTGGGGTATCTAATCCCAGTTTGGGCCTTAGCTGTCGTGTAGTAGATTGTATTAAAGTAACTTTCGTGGTTAAGCTTGGTTTTAACTATGGCTTTTTACAGCTTGGTCAAGGCTTGACTTTATTTTGTGTAACTCCTTAACACTCTTTACGCCGTATGCCTATTAGCTTGGGTCAATCGTATGACCGCGGTGTCTGGCACGAAATTTACCAACCCTAATTAACATGACTTAGTCAAACTTTCGTTCATGGCTTAATTTTTATCACTGCTGTGTCCCGTGGGGGTATTGATTTATCGAAAAAATACCTTGTAAATCTAGGGAACAAGCTGTCAAGGGAGGTGGTGAATATCTAAGCAGGCGATTAGTATTGAATGGGGGGGGGGAGAGAAAGCTCCCTACGAGACACAGTTTTTCGACCCCGGGGGGGAATAGTAAAGTACTATGTCCTGCGACCATTAATTAATTATGTCTTATAATCATTAATTTAAGGACTGACTAGCAGGACGTGCTCGATCAAAAATACACACAGGTCCGGCTACGACCAACTTTGACTGCGGCGGGGCTCCGGCTACGACCAACTTTGACTGCAGCGGGGCCGCCCCGTCGGCCATAGGGGAGTCGGTGCAGGCCCCTCCCCCAAAAAAAAGAGATACCAAATGTATGAAAATCCACCCGTGACTGATCAACAGAGACGGGGTCCTCATCTCACACCGTGCAACCAAAGGCCTTGGAAAGATCCCCAAGTAGACCAGGCCCACAGTTATGACCTTGGGAGTACCAACCAGAGACCTTGGAGAGATCATTGAATAGTCGGTCCTGCAATTAATGGGCCTGAGATACAATAACAGTGAGTCCCTGCCAAGCGGGTTGCTGGTTTCACGCGGCATGATGATCAAGCTCGTGATCCAATACGAGAGATCATAGTGTTAATGGACTAGAACTGATTTAAGGACATGTATTACGTACGACCAATAATATTATGTAATATGTAAAATTAATAAAATTTAATACGAGCTTTAACTGCTCATGGGGAAAATAATTGAATGCACAATTATACATAGCATGTACATGTATACATTTACAGGGAGAACGCTATTATTGATACAGGGCATATACTTGCATGGACTACAACATGAAAATGTAATTGAATAAATTATTTTCAATACTGACATAGCACTGTGGGTTCGTGTTTATTTACAATGAAGCTTTATTTCAAGGAATAGTTTATGTAGAATTTCAGCTTTGGTTGCTGAGGGTGAGGTTTTAGTGCTTCTTCCTTGAGTCTTGGGGAGGTGTGGTCTTC
>NW_021147213.1:15219-15574 GCF_002837175.3 Physeter macrocephalus
TCTAGCTGTGTGGAGTATTGGGATGAATGCTAGGATTAGGATGGAAAGTAGTAGGGCTAGGACGCCTCCTAGTTTGTTAGGGACGGATCGTCGAATAGCGTACGTGAATAGGAAATATCACTCTGGTTGAATGTGTCCTGGAGTGCTTAATGGATTTGCTGGGGTATAATTGTCGGGGTCTCCTAGTTGGTCGGGTGCAAATAGGGTTAGTATAAGTAGGGTTAGGATTAGTAATAAAGCACCTAAAATATCTTTGATTGTGTAGTAGGGGTGAAATGGGATTTTATCTATGTTGGAGGGGATTCCTGTGGGGTTGTTGGATCCTGTTTCGTGGAGGAATAGGAGGTGGACTGTT
>NW_021147213.1:17788-17929 GCF_002837175.3 Physeter macrocephalus
TTAGGGCGAGGTTTGTTAGGCTTGCTAGTAGTCATCAGGTTGCTATCAATGGGAGGAAGATTTGTAGGCCTCGGGCTAAGATTATATTTCGGCTGTGAATTCGTTCGTAGTTTGAGTTTGCTAGACAGAATAATATGGAGG
>NW_021147214.1:0-1127 GCF_002837175.3 Physeter macrocephalus
ATACATCTCCTGATGAACGGATTCTGGAGAAACAAAGGGCGGTCACACCACAGTCAGCCTGTCAGGCTTTCGGGCCACTGGGCAACCGACCAGTGGAAGTGCCCTATCAGTTGCTGAAAGGAAAACTCTGTCCCCCCTGTGAAGCCAGGCAATTTGGGCCAGAGAGTCAGAGGAGATCGGTAATCAACTCCTCCTCTCTGCTCACCTCCTTGGGGTTACAGCAGCCCCATCTCCAAACCCAAATATGACCCTGAGTGCCAAACTGGGAGTGGCAGGTGGGCTCTGCCGGTGCTTCATCGCCCTCTGGAGGTTGTCTGCTCTAATGGCAACTCTCAGCCCTTCCTCCTCCTCCTTCCCGAGTCCTGGGGGCTGCCTTGGCCTCCAGCAGCTGCTGGCCTGATTTCATTCTTCTTTTTTCTCCAATTACAATTACAATGAAATGTCTTACAGAGGTTTGGAATCTCTTGATTCCAAGAGAATCAAGGAAGGAAGGAAGATCTTTTAGTCAATACCCCTTAACCATGAGAAGTTGGTTTCAGGAATGAACCTGAAATACTGTATTTTTCTCCTGATGATTCCAAGGAGAGACAGCTCAAGTTTTCTAAATCATAAGAAAAACCAAGCTATAATATGATATTCTGAGCCAGAGATGAAGAAGCAGTTTTTAGCACCCACCCCTCATGTCATATGACCGAGATTTAAATCAATCAGCTGCCACTGGTTTTTAAATCACATGACCCAACTTTACTGAAAACACATATAATGTCTCCGTTGGCTTGATTGACTTAGTTTTTTTGGCTTTTTTTTGGTTGTTGTTAACATCTTTATTGGAGTATAATTGCTTTACCATGTTGTGTTAGCTTCTGCTGTATAAGAAAGTAAATCAGCTATTCATATACGTATATCCCCATATACCCTCCCTCTTGCTTCTCCCTCCCACCCTCCTTATCCCACCCCTCTAGGTGGTCACAAAGCACCGAGCTGATCTCCCTGTGCTATATGCAGCTGCTTCCCACTAGCTATCTATTTCACCTGTGCTAGTGTATATATGTCCATGCCACTCTCTCACTTCATCCCAGCCTACCCTTCCCCCTCCCCGTGTCCTCAAGTCCGTTCTCTACATCTGC
>NW_021147214.1:1200-14112 GCF_002837175.3 Physeter macrocephalus
CCCTCCCTATCCCACCCCTCTCGGTGGTCACAAAGCACCGAGCTGATCTCCCTGTGCTATATGCAGCTGCTTCCCACTAGCTATCTACTTCACCTTTGCTAGTGTATATATGTCCATGCCACTCTCTCACTTCATCCCAGCTTACCCTTCCCCCTCCCTGTGTCCTCAAGTCCGTTCTCTACGTCTTTATTCCTCTGTAGCGACTCCTGCTAGGGATGGATACTTCCCTTCATGCTCAGGAATATCCCCTAGTTTAAATATGATTTGAGTTTGATCCTGTGAACCATCAGAACTTCCCACCAGAGATAAATGAGGAGATTCTGGCCTTTCTTAGTATGCACGGTGAACACGGGTGTCCTGGCTGTACTTGCCAACCCTCCTATTTTACCCACCTATTTTTATCCACCTTCCTCCCTGTGCGTACCTCTGACCAACCCTGAGCTCAGACTCCTGACCTATTACAGTGACTTTGTCAGTCTTTCTTTAAAAATGGACAGGTAACAAAATGAATTTAACCTAGAAGTAGCAGCTCAGTAAGGGAAATAAAATCACCAGAAGTTATCTAATCACAGCCACAGCCATCCAGGGCTCTGTCTTATCTGCTGGGTCATAAGAATGGGACCTTCCTAAATTTGAAGGGCATCCAATCAAATAAGTAAAGGTGTTGCTCCCCTCTGCCTCTTGGAGGGATTGCTAGGCAGTCTACCCAGTGTATACTAACTGCAAAACACTGTCATGGTCTTGAAACACCTATGTTCCAGGAAATCTTTTTGGGGTGCATGGGGAAGGTTTCTTTTTGACATCAAGCAAAACATAAATCACCAAGCTCTTTAAACACAGGGGTTTTTAAGAGGGCAGTAGAAGGAAGGAATGGGCAGAAAAGACGATCTCCTCTGAAGTGAAGGTCGTTTATCCCAAAGAGTAGGATTTAGTCTCAGTTGAAGGAAAACACTTTTAAATAGCTGGGACAGCTCCAAACTGCAGTTTAGGGAACGAGTGCTTCAAAAGAACAGTGCTTTAAAGGTCCTGGCAAGGCAGCAAGAGGATGAAGGGTTGGTTTTTCATAGTTTTGAACACAGGAGTAAAGAAGCAGAGGCATCTCTGACTAAAAGGCCCTGAGATCCTATGGCATCAATGGGTCAGTTGCACGGGGCAGGGGGTGTGGGCGGCGATATTTCTCTCTCAAAGTCTCCCACCGCTCCCTACCCCACCCCCCTACTCCCTTCACCCTTCCTCCCTCCACTGTTGGGTCCCCAGGGATAGCACTTCTTAAGTTGGAGCACTCAGGCACCATCTCTGCACTCTGGATTCTTCCTGGAGCCTGGCAAGTTTTGGGACACGAAGCCAGGTCTGCAAGGCCGCTGGGGTGCAGTCGGACCTGGAGGTCTGGAGGGGAACTGGAGCCCTGAAGCCCACCCACGTCCTTGAAGCCGAGGGAGGAACACATCCTCCTAACAGTACTTCTCAAAGGTCAGCCTGCTCCCCACCCGACGGTGAACATACTCACTTGAGGCAGCAAGGACTGCCTCTAACTGGCCCCCTCGATTCCGCCTTAAGGGTCCTCGCACATGTGTGATAGCGCAGGCCGCGGATCTCTTTAGTCAGCTGAGGCCAGTGCTGCCGGGGTCCCTCCAGTCCCATCACCCAGCCCCTCCCTCTGGGACTGTATCTAATAGAAGAAAGAGCACAGAGGAATTGGCTGAATCAAGGGACCTGGGAGCCTGGGTATGAGTTTGAAGACCGAGAACCTAAGGCGCAATTACATATTATTGGAAACTCTTGTGGGGTGTGTAGGGGGAGCTTAGGAGGCTGAGAGGCTGAGTCGACCTGGTGAGTCCAGCCCCAGGACACCACACAGCCCCTTCCCCCTTTCCCTGCCATCAGACAAGGGGTGCCGCAACACCAGCCGGGACTCTGCACTTCCCCCTCCCTGATTCTCCTCCAGAAGAGCAGGTGGCCCCCCTCTGAGGGCAGGGGCAAGACAACGGACCAAGCCCCCCTGCACTAAGGCGTGACTGGAAGCTCTTCCCGAACAGCAGTGCTGGCTAGGAGCGAACCCGTGCACCGCCAAAGTTGGTGTCGCCCTGCAGCTGAGGGACGCAGGCTTTAAGTCAGCTGCCCTGGCTTTAAATCAATCAGCCCCCCCTTTAAGTCAGGTGACCCGACTTTAAATCACTGTGTGCCCCTCAAGCCTGCAACTTCAAAAGTTGGGAACTTCACTTTGATCCCAGCACCTAACATAGCTGAATGCACACTGGACTAATCCCCAAGCCTGGCTTAGAGGCAGGATATAAGGTAAGGAGATGGGCGTGCACACACGGTATGAGGGTGTACTTCATGTACCAGAAGGGGCTAGGCACCCTGGGGTACAGCAAGCAGTGCAGGACGCAGCAGCTCCCTGGCAAAGCTGGTGACGCACAGGGAGAGCAGGCACAGCCAGGCATGCAGAGGTTCCAGGGCAGGAGCTGGGGCACAGCCAGCCGCGAGGCTGTGAAAGCGGAGGATCTGAGCCTACTTGAGAAAGGCAAACCCAGAGGATGGATGAGAAACAAAGACCAGATGAAAACACGGATTTGAAAAACACACGTTGTTCTTGAAATTGGGGTGGGGGCACCCCAGATTTCAACCCTCTTACTCAACAGTTGCTAGTGCTTTGGCATTTAGCCAATTCCTTATAAAATTTACTGATAATATCTAACCCATAGAATACTGCATTTGTAGTGGTATTGCGTGTTAATGTTTCTATAGTGGAATAATCTTTTCTACAAGAAAAATGTACACTATCTGAATTAAATTAAAACCCCTCTTTATAAAGTACCGTATCGGACTTCCCTGGTGGCGCAGTGGTTAAGAATCTGAAAGGGGAATAAACTTTTCTACAAGAAAAATGTATATTTTCTGAAATAAATCACAACCCCTTTTTAAAAAGTACTATAATCATCCTTCCCTGGGGGCGCAGTGGTTAAAAATATGCCTGCCAAGGCAGGGGACATGGGATCGAGCCCTGGTCAGGGAAGATTCCACATGCAGCGGAGTAGCTAAGCCCATGTGCCACAATTACTGAGCCTGCAGGCCACAACTACTGAAGCCCGCACGCCTAGAGCTGATGCTCCACAACAAGCGCAGCAAGAGAAGCCACTGCAATGAGAAGCCCGCGCTCTGCAACAGAGAGTAGCCCCCACTCGCCACAACTAGAGAAAAGCCCGTATGGAGCAGCAAAGACCCAACGCAGCCAAAAATAAATAAATATTATCGAATTACATTGCAACCTGGGGAGTTCTTGGCACAATCCTGAATTAGAGTGAGAAAGAAAGAAATAGCATTGTTCCTACAGTCAACCGAAATTTTTGGAGCAGCTGCTAGGTGCCTGGCCCTTTTTGGGGTTCAGCAGTGATCAAGACAGGAAGAAACCTGCTTTCATGAACCATGTAGTGGGGAGGAGAGATGGGTGCAACTTGGGTAAGGGATTTCACCTTGCTGGGCCTCTGTTTTCTCATCTGGAAAATGGGATGGGTGTTCCTCATTTTCTGGGATTGTCCAGCCCTCACATTCTCTGATTCCATAAGAAGCATTTGTTTTCCTGTTTCTGTAAAATTCATTCAGGCCATGAGCTGTGATGAATGTTGTTAGCTGCTCCCCAAATCACTCTATTCCCACCCTTTTCCTGTGATCAGGTCTTTCCCGAAACATGACTCACAATCAATCAAGTCACAGAACCTAAGGGGCACCCAGCAGAAATATGCCAACCATGGCTTCTCAGGAGCTCCGAGGTCTACCTGCCAGCTAAACTTAACTCACCTGGCACAAGGTGGCCATCCCTGGTTTCACATCAACATGATCGCAGGCACCAACCTCCTTGTTTTTCCATTTTGTCTTTAAGTTACTTGTTGACACAACTGCACAAATATGACTAAGATATAAAATCAGGCATCTTCTGCCCCCAGTGCCTACTAATAACTGATTTTCAGCCACTTGAATGATAAAGATAGAACATTTCAACATTCTGCTGCCCTTATTATTTGTCATTTTTGTTGATATTTCTATTGAATACATCTTTCAATATCTTAACAATGGAACATTTATTTAGGTTGTTCCAGACCCAGCCTTTAGTGGTAAAGGTTTTGTTGTTATATTTCTATTGTGTTTCCTTTAAAAATTACTAACCTGTTTAACTGGATTAAGTCAATTCTATAGGCATTTATCTTCGGATATTGATGACATTAATACCTAGAGGGCAGGAGTGCAAGTTGATTGGGCTTGAGAACCTCTATTAGCACAATTAAGTATAAATATTATCTATATGTAAACCAAAGTACATGCCGAGTGAGAGTCTCCGACTCTTTTTCACTGTCTGCCCCTCAAGCCTGTGAGAAATGGAATATTTCTTGCTATCTCAGTAAACAAAGGATGTCACAGTCATCAGCACTTGCAGCCCTCCAAAGTGAGCAGGCGGGCCCTGAGGAGCTCAGGATATGCACATACAGAATGCTGGCCCCAGAGAGCCGAGGTGCATATCAAAGGACGGATTTCAGTGAGCCCAGACTCTGGCATCTTCCCATACAAAGAAAAGGGCTGCATTCCTCACCTTGGGAGAGCTGGTTTTCCTTAGTTAACAGTCACCTTTGGATGTTCCCCATTACCTGCGCCAGTCCCTGGTACTTTAGCTCAGGGAGAAAGGAGCGCAGAGGGGCTCGGCTGAATAAGGGGCCTGCGAGCCTCGGGAGGAGCTGCTTTCGGCCGCTTTCCCCACAGTCGGGAGGAGGGGCGCTGACGCTGCAGCCGGACCCTGCGCCTCCCTTGCCCCGTTCCCCCTCAGGACGCTCAGGCCGAGCCCCTCCCCACGCCCCCAGGCCGAGGGCAGGGGCGAGAGGAAGCACCGAAGTTCCCCGGGACAAGATGCTGGGGGCCCGCTCTTTCTGCACAGCAGCGGCGGGTGGCAGCGAACACCTGCCCCTCAGAAACGGGTCTTGCGCGGCAGCCCTGGCACCAGACCAGGCGGAGGGTCGGCGCCCACTTACCCGGCCCGCCGTCCCCACGACTGTCGCGGCTTCGTCCGCCGGGGCCCCTCCAGAGCCGGCAGCCTCAGTGAGGCCGCCCTCCCCTCGGGCTGCGGGGCAGCTCCGTGACGGCGGAGGGAAGAGACGCCGAGCCAGGAGTTCCAGCTCTGTGGAAATGCGGGCTCCGTTCTGGGCGCAGGGGGTGGGACCGCTCTGCCCCGAGGCCCTCCGGGAGGGAGGGGGGCGCCGGGGCAGGAGCCGCCAGGAGCGCAGGGCCCCGTCGGGGGTCCTGGAAGGGCGGCCCGTCCTGGGGCCCCGCCCACTGTGACCGCAGCCCAGGTCCCTTTCCTGGAATCCTACACAAAAAAGTTAGAAAGATACACAGTCTATAGTAAATGTTCACAAATGATTGTTGCTGCTGTGCTTACTATCCTATTAAAGGTGTAAGATCCATAAAACACTTTAAGTTCAAAGTTAAATATGAATTTTTACCTTTCTAATTATGTCTCTGCTATTCACAATTGTCGTTAATGAATCAGAAACTGTGACATCACTAGTTTAAAATGAGCTTGTTAAAAAAACAAAACTCAGGCCCACCGGACCTACTGAATCACAATCTGCACTTTTACAATCTCTCCAGTGTACTTGTATACCCATGAATAGTTGAAAGGTACATTTCTACCTCGACATGTCTTCTCTGTCTGAAAAATACACACATTTTATCCAGTTTCACATAAATAAAACACTCAAAAATGCATATGCCTGTTTTGAAACCATCATTTTATCATTTCTTTTCCAGAAAAGTATAGTCTCTATACTGGTTTTGTGGATCACATGCCATACCCTTTTCTTGTAGTTAGAAATAAGGTAGAGAAAGTTACTTTGTAAAAAAAAATATATATATATATATACATATATATATATATATATATATATTAGTGAATAATTGAAGACACTCTTCTAAATTAAAACCAGTTCTCTTAACTTGCTGTTTTCATCGTGGGTCACATTATGAACTCTTCCCGTGGCCACATGGCCTGTGTAATTTTAATTTCAGGGACTGCGGACATTCCAGGATGTGGTCATAGATTTCTCTCAAGAGGAGTGAGAATGCCTGGACCAAGATCAGTGGGAACTGTACAGGGATGTGATGTGAGAGAAGTATAGGAACCTGCTCTCCTTGGGTGAGGATACCTTCCTTTCCAGAATTCCTTATCCAACCAGAGGGTTTAGAGTCCTTCATTTGTAGAACGTCTCCTGGAATCTTCTGCTTCCTACAATAGGGTTTCAGATTGCAACGTTTCAGGACAGATTGGGAGTTTGTGGGTATAATTTATCTTATTCTTTTTAAATTGCAGCCTCCCTTTTAATATACTTTGTAACTGCTTGGGATGTGTCTATATGAACTGTGTACTATTGCTTCTGTTAGAGTCCTTACAATATTTTATTGTCTTATTTTCTGTAACAATTTTCCATGGATTCTTTGGGCTTAAGGTATATTAAAAGGGAGAGTATGATTCTGGGACTTCCCTGGTGATGCAGTGGTTAAGAATTCGCCTGCCAATGTTGGGTACACGGGTTTGATCCCCGGTCTGGGAAGATCCCATGTGCCACGGAGCAACTAAGCCAGTGGGCCACAACTACTGAGCCTGCATGCCACATCTACTGAAGCTGGTGTGCCTTGAGCTCGTGCGCCATTTATTTTTTGGAGAATAAAACCGCCTCTGAGTGATTAAAATTTAGACCAGCTAGTCAAAATGCTTTATCACCTGTTCTTCTAAAACACTGATCAACGGAACAAGTTTTACTAGGGATAACAGTGGAATTGTATTCTGGAGTTCATGTCGGCAATATGGTTTATGACCTTGATGCTGGATCACGACATTTCAATGGTATAACTGCTATTAATTGTCTGTTTGTTCAACGATTAAAGTCTCTCGTGATCTGAGTTTAGATTGGAGTCATCCTGGTTGGTTTCTGTCTATTGCAGATTTCTTCCAGTATGAAAGGACAAGAGCAATACGGCTAACTTTACAAAATATCATCAAATTAAATGATGATATAATCTACACTCAATTAGTTTATACATACCCTACTGTAGAACAGGGTTTGTTACGGTGGCAGAGCCCCGTAATTATGTAAAATGGAAACCTTTATCTGCACTGGTTCAAGTCCTCTTCCTAAGAATATGTTTATAATCAACATTCTTTCACAAATTACCCAATTTAATTCACCATAGCATTCCTCATATTAACTAAATGGAAAATCCTAGGCTATATACAAATCCAGAAAGGGCCAAAAATCATCAGCCCCCATGGATTATTACAACCAATTGCTGAGGCATTCAAATTACTTGTTAAAGAACCACTGTGTCCATCCACATCATCTATTTATATATTATTGCCCCAATGCTAGCCTTAACCCTGGCTCTCACATCATGAATTCCTCTTCCCATATCTTATCCACTAATATAAATGTAGGCGTGTTATTTATATTAGCCATATCACACCTAGCCATTTATTCGTAGGCGTATTATTTATATTAGCCATATCACACCTAGCCATTTATTCCATCCTCAGATATGGATGAGCTGCACATTCAAAATACTCACTCACTGGAGCTCTAGGGACTGTAGCACAGACAATCTCATACGAAGTAATGTAACAGTTATTCTATTCTCAGTCTTACTGATAAATGGATCATTTACACTTTCAACAGTAATTATTACACAAGAACACCTATGACTAATTTTGTCCTGACCCCTACTCAGAATTTGATTATCTCCGCAGTAGCAGAAATCCAATGAAGCCTCACTTGATTTAACAGAAGTAGAATCAAAACCTGTAATTGTCTTCAATGTAGAAAATCTAGCAGGCCCATTCACCCCGTGCTTCCTAGAGAATATGTCAATTTCCTTATAATAAACATTTCCACAACAATCCATTTTTAGGAGCATTTGACAATCCCTAGTTGCCAGAACTATAGATTCTTTCATCTTGTGAGTATAGTTTTTTTTCAAAAATAATTTTTATAGTTTTACTACCTTTAAACAAAATGTACTCCATTGCTGTGGAATATTCCTTCATAGGAGCGTGCATGGTTCATTTCTGCATCCGCTTGTGGTGGCCTTCAGGTTCTTTCAGGTTTGGCTCCCGTGGCTGCAGAGTCCATGTCCGTGTGTCCTGGTGCAGGGCTGGTGGGTTTGTGTTCAGCTGGGAGGAGCACTGCAGGTCTGTGTGCACGGACTCCGATATCTGAGGCCCGATTGTCTAAGAAGTGGTTGCGTTCCTCCGCTGCGTACCAGGCTTTCCATTGCTCCACATCCTGCTAATATTTGATACTATGTCTTTCATGTCTGCCATTCTGGTAGGTGTATGCACAGTGTTTTTCTTATGGTTTTAATCCCTCAGGTGTTAGTGAAGTTGTGCACCTTGTATTCATGGACTATTTCCTGTTGTTTTTAAAAAAGTTTTAGAAATTGTGGTCCAATACACATAACATAAACTTTACTATCTTAACCATTTTTAAGTGCACATTTCAGGGTCAAGAAGTAATTCGCACTGTTGTGCAAACCTGACCGCCATCGTCCTCCAGAACTTTTTCATCTTGCAAAATTGAAACAGTCCCCATTAAACACTCACTCCCCATCGTCCCTCCCTCAGCTTTGATACTATGTCTTTCATGTCTGGCATTCTGGTAGGTGTATGCACAGTGTTTTTCTTATGGTTTTAATCCCTCAGGTGTTAGTGAAGTTGTGCACCTTGTATTCATGGACTATTTCCTGTTGTTTTTAAAAAACTTTTAAAAATTGTGGTCCAATACACATAACATAAACTTTACTATCTTAACCATTTTTAAGTGCACATTTCAGGGTCAAGAAATAATTTGCACTGTTGTGCAAACCTGACCGCCATCGTCCTCCAGAAATTTTTCATCTTGCAAAATTGAAACAGTCCCCATTAAACACTCACTCCCCATCGTCCCTCCCTCAGCCCCTAGAACTCAACATCCTACTTTCTGTCTCTATGTTTCTGACTGCTCTAGAGGCCTTGTATGAGTGGATCAAGCACTGTTTCTTTTTTTGTGTGTCTATCTTACATCACTGAGCATAATGCCCGCAAGGTTCATCCCTGCTGCAGCCTGTGTCAGAATTGCCTTCCTTTTTAGGCTGAATAACATTCCCTTGTATTGATTGACCATGTTTTTCTTCTCCATTCATCCATTAGTGGACACATAATATCTACATTCTTTTCTCCTGTCATAATATTTGTGGAATAACGTCAGAAAGTCCTATGAATCAGAAGTCATTTGTGGGCATCCCTGGTGGCACAGTGGTTGGGAGTCCGCCTGCCGATGCAGAGGACACGGGTTCGTTCCCCGGTCTGGGAAGATCCCACATGCCACGGAGCGGCTGGAGCCGTGAGCCCTGGCCGCTGAGCCTGCACGTCCGAAGCCTGTGCTCCGCAACGGGAGAGGCCACGGCAGTGAGAGGCCTGCGTACCACAAAAAGAAAAGTCATTTGCCATTAACTTTTTTCTTAAACTTTTTATTGTGAAAAACATCAAAGCTAAGAAAAGGCAAAAATACATGTCAGCTTGACTTGTGTTCAGGAATTAATGTTTTACGGATTCACTTTATTCCCTGTGTGTGTGCTATGCGTGTGCATGTGCCTGTTTGCATACATATGCTGTGCATGTGCATAGGTATGTGCACTTGCACACATTAGTGTGTGCATGGGCATATGCGTGCATGTGTGTTCATATGCTAGTGTGTGAATATATTTGTGCTATGCACGTGCATATGTTTGTGTGTGTGCTGTGCTTGCCTGGGCACACACCTGTGTGTTTGCTGGAACCACTTGCAAGTTGGTTGCAGACTGAATTGTGCCCCAGATATGTCTGCACGTACCTGCTCTAACAATCCTGCGTAGCCACGTAAAGGTCACAGATCTCAGGGATTTAAATGGATGGAGCAGGATGGCCTGGCACAGAGTCTGTCTTCCAATGACTGTCACTGTATCAGTAACATCATTCACACCTTCTTTAAGCTCCATTCAGGGTCCAGTTTAGACCCCCATTACATTCACTCACCTGCCCCAGGTCCCCTAAAGCTACAATGTCACAGTTGGAGAGCCCAGCCAAGGCTGGGGGTGCCCCTCCAATTAGCTTGGCCTCCAGGCCCTGCAGTTGGCTCCTGTGTTCCCGTCTCTCAGCCAGGCCCCAACTTGGATGGGGCCGCCACCTCTTTCCTCACAGGGTCCCATCGCCCAGTCAAGGGGGTTCATTCTCCCCAAACACAGTATCAGGAGTGGGGCAGTGACAGTGACAGTCCCCACTGGGTCTCCTTCATGTGAGACCCTGTGCTGTTGGAAGAGCAGGCGCCCTGCCCTCGGGGGTGGGGGGCTGGGGGTGACCTGCGGCCCACGATGGGTAGGCGGGTCCCCGGGTGCGGTGAGCCAGTGTGCAAAGAGTTCCACGGTGAGTTCTCCTCTCCAACGGCTTCTGTGTCCCCACCTCGCCCCATGCCTACCCTCGAAGACAGCTCCGTGTCCTTGCTGGCTGTCAGCCCCAGGGCATGAGGTCACCTGATCGAGAGCCATGGGAGCCGTCAGCCACCTCCCCCTCTACACATACACACAGACGCACACGCTGCAGGGAAGCAGGACCTGAGTGCAGGGCTCTCAGCGGCCCTGAGCACCCCGCCCGGAATCGGCCAGCGGAATGGACAGACCGGATCTCCCGGCCCGGAGCATGCAGGACTGTCCTGCCTGGGCTTCCAGTGTGGCCGCCTCCTTCTGGAAGCCAGGGAGACTGGAATCAGGCCACTTCTTGTCTGTCCTTGCAGCAGACTGGGCTGCACTATAAGAAGAAGTTCATGGCTCACCCGTGGATTCTGACCATCAGGTGGCCAGAGAAATTGGCAACATTTCTGTTTTGCCTGTTGAAATGTTTAATGACAGAGACTTTGTTCAGTTTCCTGATGTGGGTGTCCAAAGATGAGAGACCCATGTGTGTGATCTGTACTTCCTATGAGATCAGCCCTAAGCTAGTTTAAACATGATCAAGTTCTGTCTACGTGGTAGATTTAGACCTCTGCATGTCCTGTCTACTGATTATGTTTAGAGCTGACCATGTGTTGTCTATGATAAGATTTCGACCTGACCATGTCTGTGCTAGGACTATGGGGACCTGGGTGGAGGCCGGCCTGGCCTCAGTACTGGGAAGCTCCGTGCCTGCATCTGAAGGTCAATGCTTAGATGTCTGGGGTCTGGAGCTGAGGTGGGCTTGTCTACGTAACAGCCTCTCTTCTGAGTGTGGTGACCTGGTCCTCCCAAGGATCAGTGCTATGGTCGGGGCATTAGTCTTAATCCCTGCAAGGCTCACCTTCCCTGCGGCTCGTGGAGAATCCTCAGGAGGGCTACCTGGCAATAATTCCAATTCACCAGCAGTGCATGGTGCATAGGGAAGCAGGTTTCGCTGGTGAATTGATTGTAGGGCACCACAGAGCGGGCAAAAGGCCGATGGGTAACAGCTGAGGCTGCTGCTGAGCTCTCCTTCCAGTCTACTGTCCCTACTCAGCAGCGTCCAGAGCTGCCCCTCAGCTTTCAGCCCTACTGTCCTGTGAGTTTTCTCAACATGTAAGTGAGAAGAGAAAGGACTGAGCCTGCCAGCACCAAGGTCGTGTGTTCAACTCTAGCATGAAAGCTTTAAAAACAGTTAAAATCACACAGAACCAAAGGGAAAAGAGCAGGACTTCTCTGGGACAAGTGTGGGGAGAGGAGACCCACCTGACACTTTTTACCATCCCAGGAGGTCCCAGGAACGCAGCTTGTTTCCACATTAGGGGAGCCACCAGCAGAGCCATGGTGTCCTGACCAAGGGGACGTTTGACCCCAGGTACAGGGTCTGGGGAGGTGAGGTCACCCTGGGACTATGAACATGTGACCCAGGTGGAGGTGTCTGGGGAGGAGGGGTCACCTGTTAAGAGAGAACGTGTGATTTTAGGTGCAGGGTCTGGGGATGTGTGTCACTCTGGTGAGTGTGGATGTGTGACCCCAGGTATAGGGTGCGGGGACTGTGTGGGTCTCACCACACCTTCATGGGTCAGGATCACATGTACGGGGGGACCGCATATGTCCTCTTTGCCTGCAGTGTGTCCTGTCCCCTTTGAGATTTCCAACCTCTGCATTAATGGTGTTGCCCTGATTAACCTGTGGTTCCTTTTCTTCTCTTAATCTGGTCACAATCATATAAGGTCAGGCATGTTTGAGTGGGTTGCTGCTCTGTGTTCTGGTGAGTGACAACACTTGGTGGTGTCATATTAATATCATAGCATATCATATGTCTAATCTATGGGGGTCACCACTGCCTGGGTCCCCCTGGACAGAGGTCAGCTGAGCACAGACTAGTTCCCCCTAAGAATGGTCTCCCACATGCTCTGTGAGGGTACCGTGATGGCCCCTAAGGTAGGGGACTGTGTCTGGGCCTCTGACATTTGTGATGAAGGGGAGTCGAAATGGAATCTCAATTAACAAGACATTATTTTAAGAATTTATTTTAAGTGAAATAAAACACACGTCACGTACCCTTTACCATCATCACCATTTTAAGTGCACGTTTCTGAGGCAGCAGATCTATTCACTTGCTCGTGGAGCCATCACCACCATCCCTAGAACTTTTCATCTTGCAAAACCAAACTTCCGCAACCATGAAAGCCTCCCTCCCCGTTCCCTCTCACTGCTCTGGCACCGATATCCACTTCAGTCCCTGAGCTGTCAACTCCAGGGCACCCACTGGTGTGGAATCCTGCAGTGTTTGCTGATGGGTCATTTTGGAAGAGCTGACTTTCAGTCTGAAGCTCTGCCTGTTTGCATCTGAAGAATCTGCATTTAAGGAGAGGGTGTATGAGGAAGGGG
>NW_021147214.1:14865-16160 GCF_002837175.3 Physeter macrocephalus
GTAAAAGTTCTTCCATAATCGGTGATGTTGTATCTTGAGAGCCTAGATGAAATTTATATGCCATAGTGATATACAGGATTTTAGTCTATGATTTAACTTTGACAAAGCTACATTACTTTTTACTTTTATCTCATTTATTGAGAAAGACATAATTGTTATGGTGTTGGCTTGAAACTGGTTGAAAAGAACTTGAGTCCTTCCTTATTTTACATTTACATAGGTAAGATCTTGAAACATAGCATATGGTGGAGGGCATTTGTGTAACCATTGTAGGTTAGGAGTAGGAGTTTCCACTGCTAAGACTTCTTGTTTAGATGCAAATGCTTTTCAAAGTATGAAGAGTATTAGCATTACTGCTGCTACTGAGATGAATGAGCTTAAAGACAAAATATTTCATGTTGTGTGTGCCTCAGGGTACACAGACTAATGTAGTGACATCCCTCAGAGGCCAAGAAAGTGCTGCAGGAAGTCATATTTACTACTACCAATACACTTGTGAAGTGAATTTTTGCTCATGCTGAGTTAACTGTACAACCTGAGAATAGTAGGAATCAATGTAGGAGCCTCCTCTAATAGTGAAGACTGCTCCCATGGACATTAGGTCATGGAAGTGTGCTACTACATAGTATGTATCCTGGAGGACACTGTCTGGGGTTGAGTTGGCTAAGATGATTCCTGTCACGTCCCCGGACGTGTTCCGGGGCCACGTCCCTGTGAGAGACGTGCGGGATCTGGGGCGGGGCGCCAAGCGCCGAAGGGTTTGCTGGGTCCCTCCCGCCCTGGGCTGGGAGGTCGCCAAGCCCTCCGCCACCCCGCGGTACCCGAGGCCTCCGTTCCCCTGCCTGGGCAGGCTGGCCGCGGGGCTGGCGGTAAGGCGCAAGCGCCAGCGAAGCTGGGCCTCAAGAGGCAGCCCGCGGGCCCCACCCCTGTCAACGGCCATACAACCCTGAACGCGCCCGATCTCGTCTGACCTCGGAAGCTAAGCAGGGTCGGGCCTGGTTAGTACTTAGATGGGAGACCGCCTGCGAATACCGAGTGATGTAGGCATTTTGCCTCCCGCCCCGCCTTCTCCTTTAGTCGCCCGCGGCCGAGGCCGCGTCCGCCCCCGCCGGGCACCGCTGCAGGCCCCGCCTTCTCCTTCAGTCGCCCGCGGCCGAGGCCGCCTCCGCCTCTGCCGGGCACCCTTGCAGGCCCCACCTCCTCAGGCCCCTCCCACCACAGCGCGCTCCGGAAGGGGCGCTCCCCGCCCGCCTGGCCGGGGCCAGGCGGCCAGAAGGCGGCCCTGGAAGGCAGCG
>NW_021147214.1:17486-17926 GCF_002837175.3 Physeter macrocephalus
TTGTAATTTATAGTTATAATGGGGTGTAGCTGATTTTCAATGCTGTGTTTATGCCCCTTTACACCCACTTGATTCACTTACAGAGAGATATCAATAAATATTTTTAAGATTCTTACTACGCAGATATATTTTTCTCAGGTGAATAGGGTGTGTTGAGTCCAGTTCAGTGAGCAATGAGTAGGTCTTGTCTATTACATGTTTGGTTTATGGAACGGTATCGGTGCTAATTTCATACTCTTGTTTTATGCATCACCCCACCTCACCTTTCCCCTGAAGCAGCCATAAGTGTGTTTTCTAAATGTGTGACTCTGTTCTGTTTTGTAATTCAGTTCATGTGTAGCGATTTTTACATTCCCTCTATAAGTGATATCTTATGATACGTTTCCTTATGTCTGTGACTTATTTCTCTTAGAATCATCGTACCTAAATCACTCATTATG
>NW_021147216.1:0-1282 GCF_002837175.3 Physeter macrocephalus
TTCTTGTAGTGTGTTACGAAAGATGATTGAACCAAAAGGATAACGGTGTTTCTGTTTCTGTTGTTAGCGTTCTCCATGGAAACATCGCGGAAGCTTCTGGACTCAATTTCCTTCCCCATGTGTGAATGTCATCACTGAAAATATCCAACTCCATTCTATCCCCATATAACTTCAGAAACTAAGCAAAATGAAGACTCAAAAGTCATTTCAAATAATGAAATGAAAATATACTGTAGAATGGAACTGGGAAAATACCTGGTTTAAATTCTGGAAAGTACTAACTACACAATTCTGGATAAGTTGCTTCATCTTGTTTAGTCTAATTTAATGCGGATCTCACGGGATGTTATGATGATTAATTTAATATCTTTGTATAACGTACAGTGTTATGTAATTTCTTCTTGTTCTTCTTGAGTAAATTCATATCTTTAAGCAACTCACTTTAAAAAATAGTTACCTACTTGCTTAAAGTACTCTTACCTTCTATTATCAGCTGAATTGTGTCCTGCTCAAGTTAATATGTGGAAGTCTTAACCCCCAATACCTCCTAATATGACTGTATTTGGAGATAAGGCCCTTAAATAGGTAATTGAGGTAAAATGAGGTCAAATGGGTGGGCTCTAGTCCAATATGACTGGTGTCCTTATAAAAAGAAAATATCCGGACACAGACATGCACAGAGAGAAGAAAGTGATTATTAGTAACCACGATCATGTCCTGAATGCATGGAACACGTCACCATTTGCCAACCACCGTCTCAAGTCAGCAGAAACTACAGAAATTAAGAGCTCTCCGCAGAAATTCACACACCCGTGCACCTGGGAAGGGACCGCAGGCAGACGTTCACTCAGCCTTTCATGTGTCCCTCACGGAGTGCACGTTCTCTCCTGGGCGGGGCGAGCACAGACACTTATCGGGAGTTTTACTACTTTTAAAATGCGTTGATACAACCAGGTCTCACTTTTGTTTGGATCAGTCGGCAAACGCTTTTTGGAAACCCCAACTTCTCCACACCTGCTAACTTTCGGGCCGCCCTAGTCTCCAAGCTCCCGCCCCTGCTCCTCAGGCCGAGTCCCCATGGGAGGCGGGGTTGCGTGCGGACGCACGGCGAGCGCGCAGACGAGCTCGAGCCCCGCCCCACGGGGCCGCCCGCCGGTTTGCAGCGTGGCCCCGCGCGCGGAGGGCGGCGAGGCTGGCGCCAACAGCCGGCGATGCGGGGGCGCGGGAGCGCCGTATGGAGGGGCCGGCCAAGCTGGGGCCCGTGGCCCTATGCCTTCTGGCT
>NW_021147216.1:2097-2754 GCF_002837175.3 Physeter macrocephalus
CTGGAACTCAGGGCTTGGGAAAGAAATGAGAGTTGATACTGGAAACCTAGTGGGGAGAAACAGAAGGGGGCCTTGTTTGTCCTGTCATAAGTTTGGATGTTTATCCTGAAGGCTGTGGAAAGCCCTAAAGAACAATGAGATGGACTTCTGGTTTAGAGGCTCACTCGGACCTCCATGTGGAAGGCAGTTGATTGGGTGTAGCGTGAATTGTAATCTAAAGGTCCCACTTAAGTTATAAAAGGTTGGACTGGATATTGGAGATCCGAGACAGAATGGGTGGGGCCTGGTGACCAGTTAGAAAAGGGAGGGCAGCAAGCGTGGGTGACAGTTTACAGCTGCATCTTTTTGTGAGATACAGAGCACAGTAGGAAGGGATTGGAGGTGGGGAGAGGATCTTACTTCATCTTCAGTGCTTTAGAGGGGCCTGGTAGACGGGTCTGTGCCCAAGGTTCAGATCTGGGTTTTTGGAAGGACAGGTGTTTGAAGTCCTGGGAGATACTTAGGTTACCCACAAGACGATGCAAAGAATCATAGGTGTGAGACTTTTTTTTTCCCCTCCGGGACGCGGGCCTCTCACTGCTGTGGCCTCTCCCGTTGCGGAGCACAGGCTCCGGACGCGCAGGCTCAGCGGCCATGGCTCACGGGCCCAGTCGCTCC
>NW_021147216.1:9620-10183 GCF_002837175.3 Physeter macrocephalus
TGGTGTTAGGGAGTGTTTTAATTTCATACTTTTACATGTAGCTGTCCAGTTTTCCCAGCACCACTTATTGAAGAGGCTGTCTTTTCTCCACTGTATATTCTTGCCTCCTTTATCAAAGATAAGGTGATCATATGTGTGTGGGTTTATCTCTGGTCTTTCTATCCTGTTCCATTGATCTATATTTCTGTTTTTGTGCCAGTACCATACTGTCTTGATTACTGTAGCTTTGTAGTATAGTCTGAAGTCAGGGATGCATGTATTCTTTATACAAAATGCAGAGTTACAAGAGAACAATTACCTCTTAATTACAATTAAAATTACCATCTTCATACCCAGACATAATCATTCATTTTGGTGTATATACTTTCAGTCTTTTTTTTTCTATGAATATATTTTGTACACTTAGGGATAACAAAAATAAAATTGTATTATACTTGCTATTTCATATTCCTGCTTTTTTCATTTAATGATGTATCATGTAGTATTCCATCATATTGATGTCCCATAGTTTAATCAATTCTTTGCCATTAGATTTAGACAGTTTGTTTTTCCCTGTCAGAAAC
>NW_021147216.1:11114-17864 GCF_002837175.3 Physeter macrocephalus
TTATCCCGTTTTAACTAGTTTCAAGTGTGATTTGGAGCTGAAGATCATGATCCAAAGAATGCAGTGCATCTCTGAGCTCCAGCAGTTTTTGCTTGTGAGGTTTACATGCCACTGCCACCCTTGCTAATTATGAACTGAGATTCATTTTCTGATGCTTTTTGCTCATAGGTTATATACAGTTATTCTTCAGCTCCGTAATTGTAAAATATGTTAGATGATTTTTTGGTACTAAAGCCAGGGTTATCATTGCACATGCAAGAAGAGGTTTTGAAATTGGATTATGCATTATGTGTGTGCGTATCCGTTTCTTTTGTTTTTCCATACCCCAGATTACAAACCTGCCATGATTTGTCTTGTGCGGGACTCTTCCACACTTGAGAAAGTGAGAGTTGTCCATATGTTAAATCTGTAGAGTTAGCAAGTGACCTTTTGTCTTTCATCAAAAGCACTTGACCTGCAGCAGTGTGGCCTCACCAATGAAGGAGCAAAGGCTTTACTAAAGGCCCTTGAAACCAACAGAACTCTGCTCGTTCTGGGTATAAAAAAAATCTACTTGTTGGTATGTGGTCACTTTATTTTAATTGATTAAAACATAGCAAAACAAAAGGAATTTGCTCATGTACTGACAGTTTTTAAAATTTCCTGTGTTTAACTTTCCTCATCATATACAGTTGGCCCTTGAACAAAGTGAGGTTAGGGGTGCCGACCCCTACGCATTTGAAAATCTGGGTATAAGTTTACAGTCAGTGGTTCCGCATCTGTGGATTCAACCTACCTTGGATCGTGTAGGACGATAGTACGTATTTATTGAAAAATATCCGTGTGTCAGCGGACCCGCGAGATTCAAACCCATGTTGTTCAAGAGTCAACTGTACTTTTCTAGTGTTGCACTTCCCTTATGTTTTTACCACATAATGTACTAATTACAGTGAATTATACTTGTAAATTGTTCTTATCTCTACTCTGAATAGAAGTGAACCTAGATACTAAGCCTGCTTCCACCAAGAGCATTATTTCTTTCTTGTGCAACCTCTGGATTCTTGCAAGGAGTACTTTATCCATTTGTCAGTTTCACAAGTAATTTTTTAATACCTCTGTGTGCCAGATACGGGTCAGGCACTAGGGATAAAGCAGTGAACCAGACAGACAGAAGTCTTTCCCTCATGGAACTTACATTCTAGTGAAGGAGTTCAGATAGAAATGAGTAAACAGATAAGTAATATAATGTTAGATAGTAGGAAGTGCAAAAGTAATGTAAGGAGATTGGGGGGGCAGGTAGGACTCCATTGTATAGGTTTGTTAGGGGACAGCTTCACTGGAGAAGTGGCATTTGAATGGAGACCTGAATGAAGAGAGGAGCAAGCCATGGAAGATCTGGGGTAAGCACATTCCAGGATAAGGAGGCCATGAGTATGCAGGCGTGTAGGTGGGTGGAGTATTTAAGGAAAAGCAAGGAGGCCAACCTGGCTAGAGTACTGAGTGAAGAAGAGTGTGGTATGACATGAGGTCAAGGTGCTAGCCAGGGGTCTGATCTTGTAAAGTCTTGAAGGCCAGAGTAAAGATGTGGATTATTCTAAATGAGTAGAGGATTTTGAAGTGGAAAAAGGCATGATCAAAATAGTATCTGAATAAGGTGACCTGGTATAGAGGATGGACTTGGAGGGATAAAGAAGAGAAGAGAAACAGGGAGACAAGTTAGGAGACTATCACAGTGGTCCAAATAAGAGATGTTTATGGCTTAGCTTAGGTTGGAAGTTTGGAGCAAGTGAAAAGTGGTTGAATTCAGGTTGTGTTTTGAGAGTGTAGCTAACAAGACTTGTAGATAGATTAGATGTGAGGTACGAAGGAAATAGTAACAAGGAGACAAGTCGTTGTTTATGTGTGCAACTGGGTGGTATCACTTAGAAGAAGGGGGCTGATGGGAGGAACAGCTTTTGAGGGAATATCAGGGAATATCAGGACTTTGGTTTGCTATCTTAGATGCCCTTTAGGTATCTAAGTGTCTGGACAGTGCTCAGACTGTACTTTCTATCCAGAGGTATCCAAAGCCACTTTAGATGCAAAATGGTTAAAGTTGACCTTTGCTGCTGCCAAAATAATAGCTACTGGGGGCAGTCTGCCAGATGGCATCTTAGGTTTTTGAGGAAGAAATTAGAATGCACAAAGGGGGAAATAAGTGTATAATTACATAATATAGATTTCATATTTAATTTTATGGGAAAAGGAATAATTAGTTGGCTTTTGGTTTTAAAAGGTAATAGCCACTCATTGGGAAATAATTACTCTAATTTCCATTTATTTTACTTTAGATCATTCTGTGATGAAGGCAGTTACCAAAAAAGGTCTCCAGAATGGAAGGAGTGCCAGGTCAGAGGTATATAACGGGTTTTAGTCCTCTCAGAAGAATTTCTCTTTAATGGCTTGTTTTTCTTTCTCTCTTAAAAGAAAATTATCAAGATACTTTCTGCCATCTTAAAACTAAGTTTTTAGTCACATGAAATGGCTTTTCTGTTTTTGAAACTATTGTGTGATGCTTTAATTTAGGTTCCCAGAAATGCAGATTGAAAACCTTTTATAAACTTAAAGTATCTTAATTTCCAATGAATATCAAACCCTCACAAATTACCTGTAACTGAAATGGCATATGTATCATTTCTCTCTCAGTACCAGTGGATAACTTCTCCATCGTGAAGGAACCATCCAAAGCTGCTAGACAGAAGAAGAGAACTCTAATTTTGGGAAGTGGTTGAAAAGGAAAAGCTACTATTACAATTGGTAACTCTTTCTTGTTTTGAATGCTACTAGAACTTATACCCCTTATGTTTTCCGGTGTGCTAAAATTAAAACAGCCAGTATTAACCACAGGCATAGTAGGAGGCCTATAATTATTTTGATACTTAAAGTTGACCTTTGCTGCTGCCAAAGTAATAGCCACTGGGGGCAGTCTGCCAGATGGAATCTTAGGTTTTTGAGGAAGAAATTAGAATACACAAAGGGGGAAATAAGTGTATAATTACATAATATAGATTTCATATTTAATTTTATGGGAAAAGGAATAATTAGTTGGCTTTTGGTTTTAAAAGGTAATAGCCACTCATTGGGTAATAATTACTCTAATTTCCATTTATTTTACTTTAGATCATTCTGTGATGAAAGCAGTTATCAAAAAAGGTCTCCAGAATGGAAGGGGTGCCAGGTCAGAGGTATATAACGGGTTTTAGTCCTCTCAGAAGAATTTCTCTTTAATGGCTTGTTTTTCTTTCTTTCTTAAAAGAAAATTATCAAGGTACTTTCTGCCATCTTAAAACTAAGTTTTTAGTCACATGAAATGGCTTTTCTGTTTTTGAAACTATTGTGTGATGCTTTAATTTAGGTTCCCAGAAATGCAGATTGAAAACCTTTTATTAACTTAAAGTATCTTAATTTCTAATGAATATCAAACCCTCACAAATTACCTGTAACTGAAATGGCATATTTATCATTTCTCTCTCAGTACCAGTGGATAACTTCTCCATCGTGAAGGAACCATCCAAAGCTGCTAGATAGAAGAAGAGAACTCTAATTTTGGGAAGTGGTTGAAAAGGAAAAGCTACTATTACAATTGGTAACTCTTTCTTGTTTTGAATGCTACTAGAACTTATACCCCTTATGTTTTCCGGTGTGCTAAAATTGAAACAGCCAGTATTAACCACAGGCATAGTAGGAGGCCTATAATTATTTTGATACTTATGGGAATTTATAGGATATAAATATAATAAATGAATTTAAAGAGATGTTACTATTAACCAAGCTTATTGTTTGGATCTCATAAAAAGTTCGTTATTTTGAAAATATTTCCTGGTTGATGATTACTTCTTATACTTTGCAATTGAAATTTGGGGTGCACTTTGATGATAACTTTAGTAGTGGTGCTTTTGAGGAATGATTTTTTTTATATGAAGAATTACCATTTGTGCTATAAGAAACAAAATTTCTTCCCAGTTCCAATCTTCCCATTGTTCCCTGCTTCTTTCTTAGAAATTCTTAGCTAAATTTTTGAATCAAGTAATGTCTTGTTTCTCTCAATGATAAAAAAAACTTAAAATATGTATTATCCTTATAAAGGACTTAAACACACAAGTTTACTGACCTAGATGGAACATTTTAGAAAAACATGTTCTAAATGTTTACTGTAATGTATATTTAAATTTCCAAATGATAGTTAACCCAGGATTTTACAACTAAGCCTATAATTTTGTTACCAAATGGATCAAAAAACTTTTAAAACCCTTTAACAATCAATGGTATAAGTTTCACATTCTCCTGAATATATAAGTTTGGTATACTTCACTTCTACTGATAACGTTTGTATTGTTTCTAAGAGACCTTAACTTTTTATTTTCTGGAACATATTATCGTTATTCACAAATTGTCGTTTGTTTTTTTTTTTGGAGCAGCATTTGTGAAACCAAATCTAATATGAAACTGACTCTTTCTTGTGAGTAAATTTGAATTTTGAAACAGTAAAACAATAAGGTTTAATATAAAGCAAAATAAATTTTTTATGTTTATGATCAGCCAATTTCCCAGAAAAAGTTTTGTGGTGACTTGAGTTCTATACCAGATATACTAAAATCACCAATGGACAACACATCTTTTATTCAGGTGCGCTCTGAAAGTTTTAAAAATTTGTTGACTTAATATCGCCGAACTGTCCACTTTAAAATGGTTAAAATGATAAATATTCTGTTTTGTGTATTTTACCACAATTTTTTTAAATGTGTTGTTTCAAAATTTTTAGGTTTTATACAGGTATTGTATTAGCATAACAATGAAAAATTTAAAAGAGCATCCCTAATCTCATTATCCTATCAAGCCTTGTTTACATTTTTATTTTTTCTTCCTGTTGTCTATAAACATTATTCCACATAGCTTCAATATAATTTGCCATTCTTATCTTTTCATACTAAATTTAAAATTTATGATTCAGTTATACTTTTTAACATTGTATTCAGAAGGTTTCATTGAGTTGGTCAATATTTAAATTGGTGAAAAATTGGAAATAACCTAAAATAAACTATTGTAAACATCTTCATAAATACAGCTTTTTTTCCTACACAAAGATTTATGATTCTCCATTAAGAAGTTGATTCTCCATTAGTCAACTTCCTTGGATAATAGTGTATTAAATAGAAGTGGATAAGAGTGTTTATGAAGTCAAAAAAAAGCTTATGATTTGTCTACCAATTGTTATTTCAAGACAGTGATTTTTTTTAACATCTTTATTTGAGTATAACTGTTTTACAATAGTGTGTTAGTTTCTCCTTTACAACAAAGTGAATCAGTTATACATATACATATGTTCCCATATCCCTTCCCTCTTGCGTCTCCCTCCCTCCCACCCTCCCTATCCCACCCCTCTCATGGCCACAAAGCACAGAGGTGATCTCCCTGTGCTATGCGGCAGCTTCCCACTAGCTATCTAATTTACATTTGGTAGTGCATATATGTCCCTGCCACTCTCTCACTTCGTCACAGCTTACCCTTCCCCCTCCCCACGTCCTCAAGTCCATGCTCTAGTAGGTCTGTGTTTTATTCCCATCCTACCACTAATCTCTTCATGACATTTTTTTTCTTAGATTACATATATATGTGTTAGCATACGGTATTTGTTTTTCTCCTTCTGACTTACTTCACTCTGTATGACAGACTCCAGGTCTATCCACCTCATTACAAATAACTCAGTTTCATTTCTTTTTATGGCTGAGTAATATTCCATTGTATATATGTGCCACATCTTCTTTATCCATTCATCTGTTGATGGACACTTAGGTTGCTTCCATGCCGTGACTGTCTTTAAATAAAAACCATTATTTCTCCTACTGGTTCCTTGGCTGCTGCTTCTGTTGTACAGATCTTCCTCAACTTACCATGGGGTTACGTCCCAGTAAACCCATGGTAAGTTGAAAATATCATAAATTGAAAATGCATTTAATACACCTGACGTGTCAAACATCACTGCTTAGCTTCACCTACATTCAGTGCACTCAGAACACCTAGGTTAGCCTATAGTTGGGCAAAATCATCTAATGCAAGGACTATTTTTTAATAAAGTGCTGACCATCTCGTGTAATTTATTGACTACTGTACTGACAAGCAGAGTGCTTGTCTGGGTCCGTGGTGGTTGCATCTATCCGCTGTCTCCTGGTGTGGTCGCGTGGCTGGTGGGGAGCTGGGGCTTTGCCACCCAGCATCAGGAGGAAGTGTCTTTCCCCATACGGTGGGCCCGAGGAAAGCTCAAAATTCAAAAGTCGAAGTAGTTTCTACTGAATGCGTATTGCTTTCGCATTACTGTAAAGTTAAAAAATCCTAAGTTGATTTTCTTACTCGTGAAAAGTATATTCAGTCACTCGGTAATACTGATTTCCGTTCAAGAACGCTATAGTCGAGTTGGAGAGAAAAGATGAACACACAGGAGGAGAGGCAAAGAATTTCCCCCTGAAAACTGGTTGGTATAGCGTGCTCTAGGATCTCAGAGGGAAAAGAATCAACAGAGGGTAGTCCTGGAGGGCTTTACGGAGGAGGTGGGAATTGAGCTTGTTCTTAGCGGATGGTTAGTATTGGAGCAGCTGGAGAGAACAGAGAGAGAGGGAAGGCGTTGAAGATGTGGAACAAGACGGATAAAGCGTGGAGGTGAGCAGAGAGCTGCGTGCTTGTGTAACAAACTAACACAGAACTGTGAAGCAGTTATACTCCAAGAAAGATCTATTA
>NW_021147217.1:0-1162 GCF_002837175.3 Physeter macrocephalus
GCTGTCTTTGTCACCACCAGCGTCGAACTAGTGGAGGGTGTTGCAGTACTACACAAAATTGCGTCTGTTGTCGAAACCTACATTGACGCAGTGGTGTACTGTAATACACAATGTTTTATTCCAAGAGCGTCCTAGTCAATCTGATCGAAGAGAGATTTTTTATTACGCAAGGCAGTCAAACGCACAGGGTGTACGGTACTGAGGAGACTCATTTGAGTGCAAAAATGAAATGGGGTGTGTGCTTTAATCTAAGTTGTTTAGAAGTGTGCGTTTAATGCTATAGCAACAACTCGGATATGCGTTCCAACTTCTGGAAGGCAGTTTTGCCGGTCCCTTGTGCCCGAGCAAAGCTGCCCGTGGCCGGACAAAAACTTTCGGTGCTAGTGTGTTCTGAGCACTACGTTGACCCATCTGCCAGAAGTAGATCTTTGTCACACGCCGCCGACGCGCAGTATTTACTCGACGACACCGCTAGATTCTACAAGGCGGCTAGTATGTGCGGCTGTACCGGTTAGCGCACGTCCTGTGTGCCTCGGCTACCTGCACGGTTCTTTTCAATACCTTGGTAAACGGTTGCTCCTGCCATGCGAGCGCACCGTTGGTATCTGGCTGCAATTGTGTCCCTCCACGAGAAACTGGAAAAAACGTTGAAGGAACGTGGGGTGTCTACTGTGCGACCGAATCCATAGACAACCAAGTTTGTATGCGACCAAACCCTCACAGAGTTATGCGTGTAGCGCCCTCTTCCCCTCCGTCCTCTACCGTAGGCAGACTCAGACACACATACTCGCGTCTACTCTGGAAGCATGCCACCACTGTGGTGTGGCGAGGCATTCACGCAGGTAATTGCCAACCGCACAGGTAAACAGTACGCATATAACGTCACAAAAACACGCCTTTTGCGGTACTATAATCGTACCCGTTAATTTCATTTCAGCCCTTCAATGGAAATATTCCACCCGGTCTGTTGTTGCGCCTCTTGAATAACACCTGTTAACAAGTGATTTTGCACTCCACTGTAAAGACAATTGTGAGCTCCCGCACGCAGCCTGATGGCAAAGACAAATGCTATGCCGCCGGTGGCTCGTCGGCTCGAGGACAAGAGCAGCGGAATCGGCATGCGGTGTTGGTATTACAAGCTGTCGGCTGGCCACGGACCGCA
>NW_021147217.1:2580-3489 GCF_002837175.3 Physeter macrocephalus
CAGTGCCCTGGAAGAGCTACACATCACAGAAAGAGCAGCGTGAAGAACTCGCTAGCACTAAACTGGGAGTCCTCGTCGTGGAAAAATGCCAGCTGCCCGCATCTGAACGTTGCTTTTGAAGTTACACCTTCCCGGACATGAGCGTGTAGGGAATGCACAGCCGGCGATGCGTCCTCTCGGCTGCGCTGCACATTCGTGTTCCGTTATTGCTTCTTTATGACCGCGTCCATCGCTTAGCTCGTACCCTTCTGTTTCAATAGCACATGCCCATTACCACCTCTGAAGTGTTTTTATCATTCTGACCATTGAGTCTCACCGCAAGCTTGTAATGGAGAGCGTTACATGACTGATATGCATATTGTACGAGGTCTTGCGCACTTGCAAGCCACAACAATGCACGTCGAGATGTGGCCCAGTCATCCAATGTTCACATTTGTGTGGAGGAGCCGTTAAAAAAATATTTTGTTCACAGGCGCTGCGCGTTCCCTTCTGCAGTAGCGTTCCCCTTGACGAGTAAACACGATGTTGTTTTAATCTCTCTCAATCTCAATTGTGAACTCCCTTTTGCAGCTGCCTCCGGCAGGGTGGTGAGCTACTGAAGCACAGAGAACTCAGCATGCACAGGCAGTCTTTTCATTTGCGTAGCCTGTTTCACCACATGCAAATTAAACTACGTTTCTTCTGTAAACTGCTAGTTTTGCTTAACTAGAAACCCATTGTGCAGCTTTATCTCAACCAACGGAGACATTGTAATTTTACACGTGTGCTGCGCGGTGCATACATTTGCAAGCGTGTCACCAATTTACTCTAGGGTTTGCAGTACTTGCAGCTAGATCCTTTTTGTATCTTAGCGATCTACACAGTCTCCCCACAACCGAGCTGCAACGAATCGAGGCTGTAATGAAAGGA
>NW_021147217.1:6065-6416 GCF_002837175.3 Physeter macrocephalus
GTGGTCTATTACCTGTTTGACCGCGGCGATACATACACAGAGCTTGCATGCGCTAGAAATTATGTGGGAAGACAAACGTTCTCTTACTTCTGTGAAATGCATCTACACAGGCTCAGTCATAGAAATTACCGCTTCTCCTTTTATCGCTGGAGACGGCTCGTATAATGTTGAGATTATTAACAGCATCGTAATGAGGCAGTGCAGCCGAATCGACCTTTGCGTTATTCGCTCCTCACCTCCCCCTAATGATACGCTTTGCAGGTTGCGCTCGCCACAGTAGGTGCAGAAGAACACATTAGCAAGTCAGAGTGTCCACGTCTACTTTGGCACAATCCTTTCGAGCACAGCGGT
>NW_021147217.1:8021-8579 GCF_002837175.3 Physeter macrocephalus
ACTCCAGGTGAGGCAGTCTGCCGGCAGAGATGCGCACAGTACGTGGAGCGAAAATGTAACCGTCACGAAACCACAACCGATAAGCCTTTCAAGTACCTTTTCTTCACTGGTTCTAATTAATTCACTTTCGCCTTTGATGATTGCACATTTGTGTACACTCTGAAAGGATGTGAGCCCGTGGCTTATTTCTGCAAGGTAGTTTTCCAGCATGCTTTGACATTGGCACCTCCTGCCATCCGCAACCAATACTCACAGCCTCAGACAGAACGGAAAAGTATTTCACCCAGTTGTGGTGTCATCAATGTGCTCGTGAGTAGCCGTCTGGCATGTTACGCATTCTAGCCAGAGTAAATATTAGGTGCTT
This sequence comes from Physeter macrocephalus, assembly GCF_002837175.3. Classification (NCBI taxonomy): domain Eukaryota; kingdom Metazoa; phylum Chordata; class Mammalia; order Artiodactyla; family Physeteridae; genus Physeter; species Physeter macrocephalus. The sequence continues at coordinate 8,386 of NW_021147217.1, forward strand.
TGAGGAGCCAGTCCGATTTGCCCTCTTCGCCGACCGTGACTTCCATCACTAGACACAGGCTCTTTTCGCACTAAACAGCCGACCACCTTTTGGTCAAGGTCATCTTCTTCGCCCTCCATCGGTCTTTACTTCTGTTGTCACTGCGCAGTTGACCGGGACGCAGTGCACTTCCTTACAGTAATCTGCGGTTCAGC
>NW_021147217.1:10476-11308 GCF_002837175.3 Physeter macrocephalus
GCTTATCGTACTGTGCACCATAGTAGCACCGCTGCAAAGCTTAGTCACAGCAGGACTGAGTTCTCGCACTTCTCTACTGTTTACACACACAAGCAACCAGCTTGTAGGTCGATCTCTCATAGCTTGATGAACTTACAATCCTGACCGCTTCTTCGGTTCTCGTTACCCTGTCAAAGGAGAATAAGGCGGCTCTGAAGCTTTCTCCTACTTCTGATATTCCCTCCTGTGGTGCGCAAGAATTTCCTCCTTCATGTGTCTATGCTGCCTCCTCGGGATCGCCTAGTGTCTGACCAGCTTCGAGGCTCTTATCGATGGCTTACCAGCCGATCAGTGGTGTGCTACACTCTGACGCGCAGCGCTCCGCTTCCACAGTCATGTAGAGCCCGCTAGTCCACAGCGGACCCCGTACTGTATGAAGTTGATGTTCTCAGGAACCATGCAAGGATCCGCAGTTCCGTATACGAGCTTCTGCTTCATCCCAGTTGCCTCCTCGTCTGCTGTTATTCATGTAGGCATATTGAGCACACAGGATTCTGTATTAGCATAGACCACAACGTATGTTGTTGCAATATAGATTGGAGGATGAAAGCACATTTATCAATAGTCAGAGGGAAACGTTGCCTTACACAACTTGACATCCTCGAGTGCCTGGAAAAAGAAACAAAGCTAACAAACAAACGCTTGCGTACAAAGGAGCTCCGCAATCACGGAGGGCAAAACCCGCCCTGTTCAGACGCAACTGGCACACGATCAATGTTGTGAAAAAGTATCGTCGCCTACCGCGTGCCTCAAACGAGTTTCCTAAATTTGTCTACTTCCACACTTATGGTGA
>NW_021147217.1:16372-17844 GCF_002837175.3 Physeter macrocephalus
AGTAGTCGGTGCTGCTCCAACGTTGTGGTAGGTAAACAGTGAAACACATTTCATGGTCTTTACGTACTGTGACAGAGCTCCTGTTTCTTCTGCACAAAGTGTCACACCGGGTGGGCGGGGTTGAAGTGTTTAAAAGTGGTAACGAATAAAGTTTACCTGTCCGTCAGCTCGCTCGTAGACTCGGCTCATCAATGTCACTAAATATTAGTGGCATAGGTGATTAGTAGGTGACCAGTAAGTGAGTTCTCAACAAGATTATGTTAACACACCTGTAATGTAAGTGTCAGCTGTATGGAAGGTTGCACCAAGAACAGCAGGCTAAAGGCAAATGAATAAGAAAGTATACAAGTGCCTAAAGGCCTCCTGGGCAACAAATCAGTACAGGCTATTTTGGTTTCGGCGTTACATCAATGCCGTGTACTGCTTCAGCCGACCCTCCCAATACTTCTGCCTCGTGAACTCTCCAGAATTTCGACCTTTCTATGCCGCCCAGTGCGCGCAGCCAGAGCTGGGGTGTCAAGCGAACAAATCACTGATTAGTCGCTGCTCAGCAGTGTCCGGCATTGATTATTGCTATAGGCCTACACAGAGAGAAAAACGTATGCGTAACAGGAGTTGCAATGCATACGTGCCAAAGATATTCGGTGCTGCCTCAAAAACCTTAGCACATTTTTTCAGGCTTCTGCCTTTGTAAGTCCTTGGGAATGTTGCGTGCCGTAAGCGCAAGCTCGGGAGGGAGTATTGTGCGTAGGCGGAGTAATTAGCAGAGGCGTGTCAGTTTAGCAACCCTGACACGCCTCTGCCAAGGTGGCACACATAGAAAGTAGGATTTATTGCCGGTGAGTCGTTCTACTAAAGGGATCCTTACTCTGTGAACAATGAAACGTTGCTGTGTGACAATAGAGAAGCCCCACATTCAGCTGTGCAGCCTTACAAGTTCCTTGAAGGGGGCTCGAGATAGCAGTTATGGTGTGCACTGCTTTGTAAGTGCGGCGCTACCGCGTTGAGCTGTTTAGTCACTGCTTCCGACTTGCACTAACCTGCACCTGCGTTTTAATTGGAGCTAAGGAGACCAGGTAATGCTGATGTGGTACATGCACCCTCAGCGCCATATGCGTTCTGCTGTCAGTATGCGAGGGCCTGACGGCCGCGCAAACGTCAAACGCAACGAGAGCGTAATTACAGAACAGTGTTTTCTGTTGTGAGCAATCTCTACATAAGTTTTGATGCTAACTCCCGTGCATCAAGCACGGCGCCACGGTGTCCCCAGCTTCCCCACCGCTTTAACACCCCCCTCCGGTGCATGGAAGCTTAGCGATCACCTGCATCTGATATATACTATGGGTGTACGCAGACTCAATGGAGCAATGCCTACTTACTCACGTAAGCGGCCCCTACTTCTCACGCGCCAGCGAGATGTAGCCACCGCGTTCTTTTTTCATCCGCTACCTAAACGTTGCTTTTAGCTTCTT
>NW_021147218.1:0-164 GCF_002837175.3 Physeter macrocephalus
CAGAGGATGGAATACTCCCAAACTGATTCTAGCAGGCCACCATCACCCCAATACCAAAACCAGACAAAGATATCACAAAGAAAGAAAATTACAGGCCAATACCACTGATAAACTTAGACGCAAAAATCCTCAACAAAATACTAGCAAACCGAATCCACCAATAC
>NW_021147218.1:4856-8164 GCF_002837175.3 Physeter macrocephalus
TAGATAGATAGATAGATAGATAGATAGATAGGTAATGCAAACACTAATCAGAAAAAAAGCTGCATTGGCTCTTTCAATGTCAGAAAAAGCAGACCTCAGAACAAGGAAAATTACCAGCAGTAAAGAGGAAAATTTTATAGTGAAGAATGGGGCAACTACCCAAGAAGAGAACAATTTTAAATGTATATGCTCCTAAGAACCCAGAGCTCCAGAATACATGAAGCAAAAACTGATAGAAAAGAGATAGAGACAAATCCACAAGTATACCTGGACATTTAAATACCCCTCTCTCTGTAACATGTACACCAAAAATTAGCAAGGATATAGAAGACCTGAACAATACTATCAACCAACTTGACCATATTGACATTTATAGAGCACGGCACCCAACAGGAGCAGAATACACATTCATTTCAAGTGCACATGGAGTATTCATCAAGATAAGCCATATTCTGGGCCGTGAAACAAACCTTAACAATTTTTTAAAAGTTAAAATTGTACAAAGTATATTGTCTGATCATAAAATAATTAAACTGCAAGTCATTATTTAATGGCTAGAAAGATTTCTGGAAAATCCCCAAATATCTGGAAATTACAAAATGCTGATGGAAAACAATTGCCGATGAAAAAAATCAGAGAAGACCCAAATAAACAAAGAGACACATTAAGTTTAAAGACTGGAAAATTTAATTTTGTTAATGTTTCAATTTTCCCCAAATTGATCTGTACATTCCCAGCAGGATTTCTTATAGATTTATATGGAAAAGCAAAGTAGAATACCCAAAACAATTGAAGAAAAGAAAAGTAAAGTGGAGGACTCCCATTACCTGATTTCAAGGCTTACTACAGTAACCAACACAGTGTGGTACTGGAGAAAAGAGAGACACAAAAGTCAATGCAACAGAATAGAGCAGGGTTTGGCAAACTGTGGCCTGTGGGCCAAATGTGACCGACAGCCTATTTTGAAAATAAAGTTTTATGGAACATAGTCATGCTCCTTCGTTTACATGTTGTCTATAGTTGCTTTCATGCTACAATAACGGAGTTGAGTAGTTGCAACAGAGACCATCTGACCTGCAAAGCCTAAACTATTTAATATCTGGCCCTTTAAGGAAAAAATAATAGTCAATTCCTAAAACAGGGAGTCCAGAAATAGATCCAACACATAAATGGACAAATGATTTTTGATCGATGTAAAAAGCCAAATCAATGGAGAAATGATAAGTCTTTTCAACAAATGGTGCCAGAATAATTGTGCATCCATTTGCACCCCCCTCACAATAAAGACCAACTGATTCTTGACTTATACCTCACACACTCCAAATTAACTCAAGATTGATCACAGACCTAAAGGCAAAGTATAATACTAAAACTCTTAGAAGAAAACACAAGAGAACCTTTGTGATTTTGAGCTAGGAACAGAGTTTTTAAATATACTATCTAAGCAAGATTCATAAAAGATCACATTGATAAATTGTACTTCATCAAAATTCTGAACTTCTGCTCTTTGAAAGATACTGTTAAGAGAATGAAAAGACAAGCCACAAACAGGGAGAAAATATTTGCAAATCAGATATTTGACAAAGGACTTTATCCAAAATATATAAAAAACTCTCAAAACTCCACAGTAATAAAACAAACAACCCAATTTTAAAATGGGCAAAAGAAGATATACAGATGGCAAATAAGCACATGAAAGATGCCCCACATCACATGTCATCAAGGAAATACAAATTAAAACAATGAGGATGGTCCTAGAGTCTGTCATACACGGTGAAGTCAGAAAGAGAAAAACAAATACCATATGCTAACACATATATATGGAATCTAAAAAAAAAAAAATGGTTCTGATGAACCGAGGGGCAGGACAGGAATGAAGACGAAGATGTAGAGAATGGACCTGAGGACACGGGGAGGGGGAAGGGTAAATTGAGACGAAGTGAGAGAATAACGTTGACATATATACACTGCCAAATGTAAAATAGATAGCTAGTGGGAAGCAGCTGCACAGCACAGGGAGATCAGCTCGGTGCTTTGTGGCCACCTAGAGGGGTGGGATAGGGAGGGTGGGAGGGAGACGCAAGAGGGAGGGGATATGGGGATATATGTGTACATATAGCTGATTTACTTTGTTATACAGCAGAAACTAACACAACACTGTAAAGCAACTATACTCCAATAAAGATGTTAAATTAAAAAAAAAAAATGAGATACCACTAAACACCTATTAAAATGGCCAAAATCCAGAACACTGACAACACCAAATGCTGGCAAGGATGTAGAGGAACAGGAAATAATCTGTATTCTTTTGTAATGGACAAAAGCCTTGAACAGACAGTTAACCAAAGAAAGATACACAGATGACAAATCAGCATGCAAAAAGATGTTCAATATTATTAGTCATTAGGGAAATGCAAATTAAAGCCACAATGAGATACTATTATAAACCTAATAGAATGCCTAAAAACTAAACCGAAAAAAACCTGATGTTACCAAGTGCCAATCAGGATGTAGAACAATTGGAACTCTCATTCTCATTCATTGCTGGTGGAAATGCAAAACGGTACAGCTACTTTGGAAAACATTTTAGCAGTTTCTTATAAATTTAACAGACTTACCGTACAGCCCAGTTATCCCAGGCCTAGGTAGTTACCTAAGTGAAATGAAAGCCTCTAATGACACAAAAACCTGTATGTGCATTTTTCTCATTTTTCTCTCATTTTCAGCCTTGATCCTGCCACCAGATGTCTCAATTGCTTTTAGCTTCTCAGCTTGACTCTCAGTTTTTCTTACAAACTTTCTTTATAACTCTTCCTAATCATCCTGTTCTTTGCTGCTTCAGTAAGTTACGCATCTTAGCATCAGCCCCTGGAACCTAACCCCTAGCACCAGCAAATACTCCACCTAGGACTACTAGTTTCAATTATAAGCATGATGTCATGCAAGCCCATTGCTCTGTTTTGTCCATAAACATTTTATTTATTTTTTTGTTAAATAAATACACAATAGCATGCACTCTCTAATGGGCCCTCTACTAATTTTTAACACACTGGAAACTGTTTTACAAAAGTTGGAATTGGAATAAATTGGAATAAAACTTCTCTAATGGCTCTGTTTAACTGAAGAAAATCCTGAGACTGAAAGACAGTACATAAAAATAAACTGTTACATTTTACAACCACTTATCTATATGTATAAGGACTTTCCTAATGCTGTTCAAAACAAGTCAGAAATACAAACAAGGGGGCTGGGGCTCAAAAGTAAGATTAGATCAGCTTTTTTTTTTTTTTTTGGCAGCACCGCAGCCT
>NW_021147218.1:8860-10323 GCF_002837175.3 Physeter macrocephalus
AAAAAAAAAAAAAAGACTCTCATGAGCTAAACTTTTCCTATCAGTCCAGGCTTCTTTTCATTCTCTCCTTTGCCCCTTGATCTTGTCATATGTGATAGTCACTTTCCGGTAAGTATTAATCCAACTCGAAGTTCAGCCCTCATAGGAGTGTTCTTCCCTTCCCCCTCCCGCTTCTCAAACACAGTGTCCCAGTGTCAGGGAAAGTCTACTACTCTTCCCTGGAAACATGGGAGTACAGCTGGTCTCCGTACTCTTTTTCTGCTGGTCTTCAATTGAGCTGTTTCACCCTGTTTATCTCTAATCCACCCCTGACTGTTAGTTTCTGTCCTTCTGGAATCCACTTGGGATCAACAAGCACCACCACCAACCTCCATTACAGCCATCGTCTCAGTGGCTCAGGCGTCCCTTGGTCTTGCTGTTCTTGCAGTACTCTAGGGCTACACAGGGACTGTTGAATCTCTGCATTCTAAATACAGACCACTGAGAACGAGCAACATTTGGGGAGGGGTTTTACCCAGACACTTGCCTTCACAGATGCCCCTTCGCTGCCTACTTCTCCCCTTTCCCACCTTCACATCAAACATAGAGCTTCTCCAAGGTTTGTACCTGCCATCAGGCTCAAAGGGTCTCAGATCACCTTCACACTATCTGAATATTTCTGTTACATCCTCCCACCTCCATATCCCTACTCTCAATGAAAGTGCTTTCTTTTACTTCATCATTTTCTCTGGAGGGAGTTTCCCCTCTATCATATGGTTCTTCTTTATGGTGGAGAACATACTGGTGGAATGGCTACAAGGGAATACGATTGGATTTGGGAAACATGATTGGGGTTAGGATGTCTGTGAAACAAATCCACGTTAGTTTATTATTAAAATACCACCTCCATTTAAATTATTTGTTTATTGTCTGTCTGCACAAGATACAAGCTCCAAGAGGGGTGGGTCTCCCTTGTCTGTCTTCTTTACTGCTACATCTCCAGCACCTAGCACAGACTGCTACTCAACAAATATTTGTGGAAAGAATGAAAAAAATAATATGAGCAAACCAATAAATAATGAGTGACTTGTGCTATTGGCACTAGGATCCATTGGAGGACTCTGAGCAGAGGATTGAAGCAATCAGATTTGCAGGTTATCAAATGCCTCTGTATGGACTAAATGTTTATGACCCCCTTACAAATTCACATGTTGAAACCCTAACCCCAATGTGATGGTATCAGGAAGTGGGGCCTTTGGGAGGTAATTAGGATTAGATGAGGCCATGGAGGTGGAGCCCTCATGAATGGGATTGTACCCTTATAAGGGTCATGATAGAGCTTGCTTCCCCCTCTGTTTGCCACCATCTGAGACTGCAACAAAAAGATGGCCATCTATTGGGCTTCCCTGGTGGCGCGGTGGTTGCGCGTCCGCCTGCCAATGCAGGGGAGCCGGGTTCGCGCCCCGGTCTGGGAGGATCCCGCA
>NW_021147218.1:11295-12570 GCF_002837175.3 Physeter macrocephalus
TTAAAGGAGGTGCCAGGAAGCCAGTGGGCCTAGTGTCCAGAATAAAGGAAGCTTAAGGGCTTTGCAGCTAGTGCTCACACCCAGAGCAGAATCAAGGGAGTGTCTCAGGAAGGGGCCTAGAAGAAGGCAGCAGAGCCCCCAACACATTTCCATCAAGGTCGGGGACATTTACTCCTGATATTCATGAAGATTTCTGGTAATTGTGTGACTGTTGGTCTCATTTTATGAAATCTTGCTGTCAGTGAACTAAAGTTTTAAGCAGGACAAAGAAACAAACAAACTTTTCAGACAGGGTTGGGAACATGGAGAGAAACTTCCCAGATGACCTTTTTGGGTGTATTTTTCAATGCCATAACTCTAATTCTGACCTTAAAAATCTACAAGTTGTTCATCAACTCATTTCAGTGTCCGAAGAGTGAGGAATAAACTGGGAAACTGCATCACTATTTAGATGTATCCAGGCAAGAACCCAGACTGAGAAGACATTGGTGGAAGCTGGAAAAGAGGGCAAGAGGCCAAAATCACAGATTGTGGAACTCCAAATTAACTCGTTTCAGGGTCATCTTAGCAAGGACTCTGGCTTGCATGTCAATCCACAGCCCTAATACCCTAACAGAAAGAAAAGTCTGAAGTCTTTACGTTGCGGGGGTAGGGGCAGCTGTTTCCCCAGAAACCACCTGAGGTTGACAAGGCAACAGTGAGAACCTGGGGCTCCTCTCGACCTCCAGAACCTTCTCTCTGGTCTTCTGGCACCTGGCATGTCCCAGGGATTTAATCCTGATCCAGTCTACTCATCTTTACCTGCTCTTTTTCAGCATGGCCAATATTCCTCTCCCTTTACCTCATCCCTTCAAAGCAGGCTCTGGGCTAAGGAAGTTCAGGATGCCTTTATGTGATATCCTTTCCCATGGCTGCCATCCCACCGAGCTGTCTGCCGCACCAAGCCATGCCCAAATGTCAGGAAACTGACCCCATTTTTCCTACGTTGAAGCAGGCGACTTATAAAGGAATAATATTGTAATGAACTTATGATACTTCTTCTTTCTTAAAAAATTTCAGGGGACTTCCCTGGTGGCGCAGTGGTTGAGGGTCCACCTGCAGATGCGGGGGACACGGGTTCGTGCCCCAGTCCGGGGGCATCCCGCACGCCGCAGAGCGGCTGGGCCCGTGAGCCATGACCGCTGAGCCTGCGCATCCGGAGCCTGTGCTCCGCAATGGGAGAGGCCACAGCAGTGAGAGGCCCGTGTACCGCAAAAAAAAAAAAAAAAAAAAAAA
>NW_021147218.1:12848-15923 GCF_002837175.3 Physeter macrocephalus
TTTTTCCTAAAATAAAATAAACAAGTATATATTTAAATACTTTTATACAAATGAATAGCTTAAACAAACACTTAACCTATTGCTATAACAAAATACTATTTTTATATAAAAATTTCAGGAAAAAGTTTTTCCACACATATTCTAAATATACCCTAAACATGCTTCTATCCTCTCTATCCCAGCCTAACTCCCACTAGAATGTAAGTCCCTCCTCCACAATGATGTGAGTCCTCCCCATCCTGCCAGAATATAAGCTTCATGCGAGCAGGTACTCCTTTTTTGTTCACCGCTCTATACCTAGCTCCAAGAACAATGCTTGATAAACAGTAGTCACTCAATAAATATTGCTGAATAAGTGAATGTACATCTGCATGCATCTTTACCCAAAGAGAGGAACACTAAAGAAAGAAATCAAGTGGAGGCAATAAGAATGCATATGTTACTTGGGTCTTGTTACAGTATTAATAATGGATAACATTTATTAAGCACTCATTAGGTAAATATGCTAGGCAGTATGCTAAACACTTGATATGTAAAAATATGATATAGACACTATTATTAATTTTATTTTTTTAAAATCTGGAGAAAACAATTTTTGAGAAGTTAGTATTGTCATTATGTACCTACATATAATATCTTTTTTAATTTAGCAAAGTACTAAACCATCTTCACGAGTTACTCTTCATAATAAAATTAGAGAATAAAACAGTGTTCAAGTTCTTCTTATTCGGATTCTCAAAGTCACAAAGGAAGTAAAAGAGGTGCAATAAGGATTTTGATTGCTTAATTCTAGTATATGGCCAAAGCAGCTCAAATTTCTTCCCAGAAGACAAATACAAACATCTGTGGTACTGTTGCCCATGTCACAAGGTTCTGGTGGGGGAAAGTTAATAAGCGATTACAAAATTCTTTGTAAATACAAAGTGCTATAGAAATGCAAAACATCTACAACAACAATAATTAGTTCTAATCACCATCTCTTTTCTGTGTGCAGCTGTCTCTCAAAATTCACTTTGGGAGTTTAATCACCCCATCTCAACAAATAAAGTAACCTCCCTCTTTCTCAGACCCTACTAAGAAGCTGTCCCTAGGGCTTCCCTGGTGGCGCAGTGGTTGAGAATCCGCCTGCCGATGCAGGGGACACGGGTTCGTGCCCCGGTCCGGGAAGATCCCACATGCCGCGGAGCGGCTGGGCCCGTGAGCCATGAACATTCATGTTTGTACTGTCTATGGCTTCTTGAGTAGTTGTAAAAGACCATATGGCCCACTAAACCAAAAATATTTACTATCTGGTCCTTTACAGAAGTGGTTTGTCAACCCTTAATAGGGTATGAATATAGGTAGAGAAAAGGTCTGAGGCCGGAGTCCTAGGGCGCTCCGATATGATAAGAACTATGATAAAAAATATGAGGAGGAGCAGTTCATGATATAGGCAGGAAACCAGGGGAGTGTGGTGTCTCCAAAGTCAAGTGAACATCGTTCTGAAGGTCCCAAGGAGTGATCGACTATGTTAATATTGCCTAGTGGACAACCAAGATGGGGACTTAGAATTAAATGCTGAGTTTCATAAACTGGAGGCCACTGGTGGCCTTCACAAGAGCATTCTCAGTGGAATGGTAGGAATGAAAGTCTAACTGATGTGGCAGGTTCAGGAAAAAATGGGGAGAGAGGCACTAGAAACAGGTAAGAGTTATGCTAGAAAGGAGAACAGAGAAAAGAGCCATAAATTGAAAATGGTTGTAGAATACATTTCTGTACTATTTGTGGTTTGTAGTTCTGTGATTTGTAGTTCTGTGGTTTGTTTTTCGTTATGATGGTATATCACAGCATGCTTGTGTGCTGATGAGAATATGGGAATGATCCAGTAGAGATGAGAATGATGATGAAGATGAAGATGGGCAAGGAGAAGAGGTTAAATTATGATACGCCGTGGAAACTGCATCCTTACTGGAAAGGGATAGAGTTTCAGCAGTTGGGTGAAGAGACTCCCTGTGTCAAACATCTAGGGTAAGCAAGGGTCCTCAAAAAAGAAAGGGAACAATTTATTTGAAACAGAACAATTAAGGTGGGCCCTGAGGCAGACAGCTATCTGGCCTCACTCCTGTAAAAGGTAGTGGTTTTCACCTAATGGAAAGGGCCAGGAAGGGAAGACCTTGGCTGAGCTGTCCAGGGATGGAAAGCATCCTGCAGACTCTGAAAACAAACCTGACTTGAAAGCCATGTGGCCTGCAATAGGCAAACAGCACTCCCTACGTTGGTTTTCCTTTTGTTATCCTTTACTAACATCTCATTCAGATATTCCAGCTTTCGATAGAGAATCTCACAAAAACCGTATGTCCACGTGAGAATCCGCATGGCAAAAGAGCACAATCTCCTTGAGGCCAGGGCAGTGAGGGAAACTGTGATCAGGAAAGGGTGAATGAATTCCACAGGTGGTGCCTAGCCACAAAGTCCACACAGCCCTTGATTTTCACTCCTTAAAAATTTTGTGTCGTATTTAATTAAGAGGAAAACTCACAAATTCATAGAAGATGAGGGACATAAAGGAGGGACAAGTACTAGTAAGATCATGGGTATAAAGGCATACAGTTTCTCTTATAAAACAAAACTCTGAACTTTCATGGTTTAACTCTCCAGAAAGACTCTTCAGAAAGGGAGGGGAAGTTCAGCAACCCTGTCCCCTTAGTTTCTCCTTCCCAGATGGGTTCTTTAAATCCAAGAACTGTAACTGACCCCAAGAGTACAATGTTCTTTCTTTCACATTCTGTTACAAGTGTAGTACTCAAAAGTCCCCCTGCCTTTGCAGGGTAGAGACAGACTAGAATATTCAAAAGCCTTTCCAGGAGACTGGGGGAGAATGAAGCTAACAGAAACTGCAGAAGCAAGAAAACAGAAATATGAAATCTAGGCACATGGGCTTTGAAGCCAGATGATCCTGAATTTAAATCATGGCTCTGCCACTTATTGGTTATATAACCTTGAGCAGGTTACTCAACCTCCCTGAAGCACAGTTTCTTCATCTATAAAGTGAGTAAATTTCTACCTACCTGTGTCACTTCAGGTCCAAGAAGTAGA
>NW_021147218.1:17147-17840 GCF_002837175.3 Physeter macrocephalus
AAGAGTGAGTTTATTTGAAGAAGAACGTTTTAGACAGGGAATAATGTACACAAGGGGGTTGAAGTGGGACAGCACTTGCACTATGAGGAACTGAAACAGACAGTACAGTGTGGTGGTGAAGTGCCCAAGTTCCAAAGTCTAATGGGCTGGGTTTGAATCCCAGCTATGCCCCCGACTTGCTGTGTGACCTTGGAAAAGTTACATAACCTCTCTGGACCTTGGTTTCCTCATTTATACATACCTCACAGGGTGTTTGTAATTGTTCAGTAAATATTAGCTTATTAGTATTCTGACTGGTGAGATTGAAATGAAGCGGTACTACAAGATGTTGGAGGGCCACAATATCATAGAGGTTTTTAGGCCTAATTAAAGATTTAGGATTCATTCTAAATGTAATGGAAACTATTGAAGGATTTTAAGTAGGGATGTGGCATCATGAAACTTGTGTTTTTAAAACATTAATCAATTGACAAATATTATGCTTCTGCTTTGTGGCAGAAAAAAAAAAAAGAAGACTCTCATGAGCTAAACTTTTCCTATCAGTCCAGGCTTCTTTTCATTCTCTCCTTTGCTCCTTGATCTTTTCATATGTGATAGTCACTTTCCGGTAAGTATTAAGCCAACTCGAAGTTCAGTCCTCATAGGAGTGCTCTTCCCTTCCCCCTCCCGCTTCTCAAACACAGTGTCCCAGTG
>NW_021147219.1:0-608 GCF_002837175.3 Physeter macrocephalus
ACCTCACACCAAAGGGCCCACATCACAATGGGTATGAGGAATCCAGCTGTAAAAGCTTCACACCACAGGACCCACATAATATATGGGATGAGGAAACCAGTAGGAACCACATCACACATCATTATCCACATGAAAAAGGGGATGAGGAATGCAGCAGGGACCACCTCATAGCAAAAGCTCACGTCACAATGGGCACTATGAACCCAGAGGTAACCACATGACACGTCAGCGTCCAGATCACAAAGGCGATGAGGAACCCGGCAGGAAGTACCACACATGAAACCCACAACACAAAGGGGATGGGGAACCGAACATGAACTACCTCACACCAAAGGTCCCACGTTACAAAGGGGATGTGGAATCAGCTGGAACCACCTCACGCTTCATCGTCTTCATCATAAAAGGTATGAGAAACCAAGCAGGAATCACGTCACGTTAAAGGGCCCACTTCACAGAGGGGATGAGGGAGGCAGCAGGAACCACATCAAACCAAATGGATGAAGAGCAGAGCTGGAACCACCTCGGAACTGCAGCCCACGACACAAAGGGGAAGGGGAAGCCAGAATCAACCACCTGACACGTCAACGTCCACATCGCAAAGAGGATAA
>NW_021147219.1:9276-12475 GCF_002837175.3 Physeter macrocephalus
CCACATCACAGAGGGGATGAGGATCCCAGAAGTAACCACCCCACACGTCAGGCTCCCACATTGCTAAGGGAATGTGGAACCCAGCAGAAAGTACCTCTCATGAAAGCCCATATCACAAAGAGGAAGGGGGAAGTAGCCTACACCATTTCACAATAAATGCCCACATCAGAAAGGGTATGAGGAACCCAGCAGGAAACACCTCACACCAAATATCCCCTATCAAAAAGGGGGTGAGAACCCGAGCAGGAACCATGTCACAGCCAAAGCCCACATCACAAAAGGGATGATGTACTCAGCAGAAACGACCAAGCACTAAAAGGCCCACATCACAGAGGATATGAGGAACCAAGCAGGAACCACCTCACACCAAAGGGTCCACATCAGAAAGGGGATGAAGAACCCATTAGGAGGCACCTCACCCCAACGGGCCCAGAAAAAATAGGGAATGAGGAAGTCAGCAGGAACAACCTCACACCAGAAACCCAAATCACAAAGGGGATGAGGATCGCAGCAGTAACCACCTCACACCAAAGGTCCCATATCACAAAGGGCATGAGGAACCCAGAAGGAACCAAGTCACACGAAAAGCCCACATCCCAAGGGAAGAGGAACCAAGCAGGAACCACTTCACACCAAAGGGCCTATATCACAAAGGGGATGAGGAACCAAGCAGGAACAACCTCACACCAAAGGGCCCACATCACAAAGGGTATGAGGGATCCAGCTGTAAAAGCTTCACACCAGAGGGCCCACATAATATATGGGATGAGGAAACAAGTAGGAACCACCTCACACATCATTATCCACATGACAAAGGGGATGAGGATTGCAGCGGGGACCACCTCATAGCAATAGCTCACGTCAAAATGGGCACTATGAACGCAGAGGTAACCACATAACACGTCAGCGTCCAGATCACAAGGGCGATGAGGAACCCGGCAGAAAGTACCTCACATAGAACCCACATCACATAGGGGATGGGGAACCCAACATGAACTACCTCACACCAAAGGTCCCACGTCACAAAGGGGATGTAGAAGCAAGAGGAACCACCTCACGCTTCATCGTCTTCATCATAAAAGGTATGAGTAACCCAGCAGGAACCAAGTCACGTTAAATGGCCCAATTCATAGAGGGGATGAGGGAGGCAGCAGGAACCACATCACACCAAATGTCCACATCACAAGGTAAGAGGAACTAAGCCGGAACCCCTTTACACAAAAGGGCCAACTTCACAAAGTGGATGAATTACCAAGCAGGAACCACATCACAGTTCACTCTCTACATCACATACGGGATGAAGAGCAGAGCTGGAACCACCTCGGAACTGGAGCCCACGTCACAAAGGGGAAGGGGAACCCAGAATCATCCTCCTGACATGTCAACGTCCACATCGGAAAGAGGATAAGGAACCGAGCAAGAAATACCACACACGAAAGTCCATATCACAATGTGGATGGGGAACCCAGCATGAACCACCTCACACTAAAAGCACACATCAGAAACGATGTGAGGAAACCACCAGGAACCACCTAACACCAAATGCCCACATCACAATGGATAAAGAACCAAGCAGGAGCCACGGCAGAGCAAAATCCCACATCACACAAGGGAGAAGCCCAGCACAAACCAGCTCACACCAAAGAGCCCGTATAACAAAGGGCATGAGGAACCCAGAAGGAACCACGTCAAACGAAAAGCCCACATTTCATGGGATGAAGAAACAAACAGGAACCACTTCACACCAATGGGCCAACGTCACAGACGGGATGAGAAACGCAGCAGAAACCACCTCAAAAGTCATTGTCCACATCACAAAAGGGATGAGGAACGCAGTAGCAACTTCCACAAAGTAAAAGCCCACATCACAGAGGGGATGAGGAACACAGAAGTAACCACCACATACGTCAGCCTCACACATTCCTAAGGGAATGTGGAACCCAGTAGAAAGTACCTCTCATGAAAGCCCATATCACAAAGGGGAAGGGGGAACTAGCCTAAACCATTTCACAAGAAAAGCCCACATCAGAAAGGGTATGAGGAACCCAGCAGGAAACACCTCACACCAAATATCCCCTATCAAAAAGGGGGTGAGAACCCGAGCAGCAACCATGTCACAGCAAAAGCCCACATCACAAAAGGGATGATGAACTCAGCAGAAACGACCAAACACTAAAAGGCCCACAGCATAGAGGATATGAGGAAACAAGCAGGAACCACCTCACACCAAAGGGTCCACATCAGAAAGGGGATGAAGAACCCATTAGGAGGCACCTCACACCAAAGGCCCCAGAAAAAAAAAGGGAATGAGGAAGCCAGCACGGACAACCTCACACCAGAAACACAAATCACAAAGGGGATGAGGTTCCCAGCAGTAACCACCTCACACCAAAGGGCCCATATCACAAAGGCATGAGGAACCCAGAAGGAACCAAGTCACACGAAAAGCCCACAATCCAAGAGAAGAGGAACCACGCAGGAACCACTTCACTACAAAGGGCCTATATCACAAAGGGGATGAGGAACCAAGCAGGAGCAACCTCACACCAAAGGGCCCACATCACAAAGGGTATGAGGAATCCAGCTGTAACAGCTTCACACCAGAGGGCCCACATAATATATGGGATGAGGAAACCAGTAGGAACCACCTCACACATCATTATCCACATGACAAAGGGGATGAGGAATGCCGCAGGGACCACCTCATAGCAAAAGCTCACGTCACAATGGGCACTATGAACCCAGAGGTAACCACATCACACGTCAGCGTCCAGATCACAAAAGCGATGAGGAACCCGGCAGAAAGTACCTCACATAGAACCCACATCACAAAGGGGATGGGGAACCCAACATGAACTACCTCACACCAAAGGTCCCACGTCACAAAGGGGATGTGGAAGCAGCAGGAACCACCTCACACTTCATCGTCTTCATCATAAAAGGTATGAGAAACCCAGCAGGAACCACGTCACGTTAAAGGGCCCACTTCACAGAGGGGATGAGGGACGCAGCAGGAACCACATCAAACCAAATGCCCACATCGCAAGGTAAGAGGAACTAAGCTGGAACCCCTTTACACAAAAGGACCAACTTCACAAAGTGGATGAATTACCAAGCAGGAACCACATCACAGTTCACTCTCTACATCACATACGGGATGAAGAGCAGAGCTGGAACCACCACGGAACTGGAGCCCACG
>NW_021147219.1:13342-17823 GCF_002837175.3 Physeter macrocephalus
CACACGTCAGGCTTTCACATTGCTAAGGGAATGTGGAACCCAGCCGAAAGTACCTCTCATGAAAGCCCATATCACAAAGGGGAAGGGGGAACTAGCCTAAACCATTTCACAAGAAAAGCCCACATCAGAAAGGGTATGAGGAACCCAGCAGGAAACACCTCACACCAAATATCCCCTATCAAAAAGGGGGGGAGAACCCGAGCAGCAACCAAGTCACAGGCAAAGCCCACATCACAAAAGGGATGATGAACTCAGCAGAAACGACCAAGCACTAAAAGGCCCACATCACAGAGGATATGAGGAACCAAGCAGGAACCACCTCACACCAAAGGGTCCACATCAGAAAGGGGATGAAGAACCCATTAGGAGGCACCTCACACCAAAGGCCCCAGAAAAAAAAAGGGAATGAGGAAGACGGCACGGCCAACCTCACAACAGAAACACAAATGACAAAGGGGCTGAGGTTCCCAGCAGTAACCACCTCACACCAAAGGGCCCATATCACAAAGGCATGAGGGACCCAGAAGGAACCAAGTCACACGAAAAGCCCACATTCCAGCAGGAACCACCTAACACCAAAGGGCCGACATCACAAGGGGATGAGTAAACCAGCAGGAACCACGTCACACTAAATGCCCACATCACAACGGATGAGGAACCAAGCAGGAAACCCTTCACAACAAAGGATTCACGGAACAGAGGGTATGAGGAACCCAGCAGAATCCACCTGAAACATCACTGTTCACATCTCAAAAGGGATGAGGAACACAGTAGGAAACTCCTCAAAGCCAAAGCCCATGTCATAAAGGGGATGAGGAAGCCAGAAGTAACCACCTCACACGTCAGCCTCAACATCACTAAGGGGATGAGGAACCAAGCAGGAAGTACCTCTCATGAAAGCCCATATCACAAAGGGGATGGGGAACCCAGCATGAACCACCTCACACTAAAAGCCCACATCAGAAACGATGTGAGAAAACGAGCAGGAACCACCTAACACCAAATGCCCACGTCACAACGGGTGAGGAAGCAAGCAGGAACCACTTCACACTGAAGGGCCAATGTCACAGAGGGAATGAGGAACGCAACAGAAACCAACTCAAACGTCATTGTCCTCATTCCAAAGGGGATGAGGAACGCAGTAGGAACCACCCCAAACCAAAAGTCCACAACAAAATGGAGATGAGGAACCCATCCGGAACCACTTCACACAAAAGGGCCCACAACACTAAGGGGATGAGGGACTAAGGGCAACAACCTCACACCAAAAGCCCACATCACAAACGGATGAGTAACCCAGAAGGAATCACCTCACACTAAAGTTCCACATCACATGTGGGATGAGGAACGCAGCAGGTACCACCTCACACTTCATAATCCACATTACAAAGGGGATGAGGAACCCAGCAGGAATCATCTCACACTTCATTTTCCTCATCACAAAGGGCATGTGAATTCCAGCAGGAACCACCTAACACCAAAGTGCCCACGTCAGGAACGGGATGTAGAACTGAGGAGGAACCACCTCACACGTCATTATCCACATAAGAAAGGGGATGAGGAATGCAGCAGGGACCACCTCATAGCAAAAGCTCAAGTGACAATGGGCACTATGAACCCAGAGGTAACCACATCACACGTCAGCGTCCAGATCACAAAGGCGATGAGGAAACCGGCAGGAAGTACCTCACATGAAACCCACATCACACAGGGGATGGGGAACCCAACATGAACTACCTCACACGAAAGGTCTCACGTCACAAAGGGGATGTGGAAGCAGCAGGAACCACCTCACACTTCATCGACTTCATCATAAAAGGTATGAGAAACCCAGGAGGAACCACGTCACGTTAAAGGGCCCACTTCACAGAGGGGATGAGAAACGCAGCAGAAACCAACTCAAACGTCATTGTCCACATCACAAAAGTGATGAGGAACGCAGTAGGAACCTCCCCAAAGTAAAAGCCCACATCACAGAGGTGATGAGGAACCCAGAAGTAACCACCCCTCACGTCAGCCTCCCACATTCCTAAGGGAATGTGGAACCCAGTAGAAAGTACCTCTCATGAAAGCCCATATCACAAATGGGAAGGGGGAACTAGCCTAAACCATTTCACAAGAAAAGCCCACATCAGAAAGGGTATGAGGAACCCAGCAGGAAACACCTCACACCAAATATCCCCTATCAAAAAGGGGGTGAGAACCCGAGCAGCAACCATGTCACAGCCAAAGCCCACATCACAAAAGGGATGATGAACTCAGCAGAAACGACCAAGCACTAAAAGGCCCACATCACAGAGGATATGAGGAACCAAGCAGGAACCACCTCACACCAAATGGTTCACATCAGAAAGGGGATGAAGAATCCATTAGGAGACACCTCACACCAACGGGCCCAGAAAAAAAAAAATGAGGAAGTCAGCAGGAACAACCTCACACCAGAAACCCAAATCACAAAGGGGATGAGGATCGCAGCAGTAACCACCTCACACCAAAGGTCCCATATCACAAAGGGCATGAGGAACCCAGAAGGAACCAAGTCACACGAAAAGCCCACATTCCAAGGGAAGAGGAACAACGCAGGAACCACTTCACACCAAAGGGCCTATATCACAAAGGGGATGAGGAACCAAGCAGGAACAACCTCACACCAAAGGGCCCACATCACAAAGGGTATGAGGAATCCAGCTATAACAGCTTCACACCAGAGGGCCCACATAATATATGGGATGAGGAAACAAGTAGGAACCACCTCACACATCATTATCCACATGACAAAGGGGATGAGGAATGCCGCAGGGACCACCTCATAGCAAAAGCTCACGTCACAATGGGCACTATGAACCCAGAGGTAACCACATCACACGTCAGCGACCAGATCACAAAAGCGATGAGGAACCCGGCAGAAAGTACCTCACATAGAACCCACATCACAAAGGGGATGGGGAAACCAACATGAACTACCTCACACCAAAGGTCCCACGTCACAAAGGGGATGTGGAAGCAGCAGGAACCACCTCACACTTCATCGTCTTCATCATAAAAGGCATGAGAAACCCAGCAGGAACCACGTCACGTTAAAGGGCCCACTTCACAGAGGGGATGAGGGACGCAGCAGGAACCACATCAAACCAAACGCCCACATCGCAAGGTAAGAGGAACTAAGCTGGAACCCCTTTACACAAAAGGACCAACTTCACAAAGTGGATGAATTACCAAGCAGGAACCACATCACAGTTCACTCTCTACATCACATACGGGATGAAGAGCAGAGCTGGAACCACCTCGGAACTGGAGCCCACGACACAAAGGGGAAGGGGAACCCAGAATCAACCACCTCACACGCCAACGTCCACATCGCAAAGAGGATAAGAAACCCAGCAAGAAATACCACACACGAAAGCCCATATCACAATGTGGATGGGGAGCCCAGCATGAACCCCCTCACACTAAAAGCACACATCACAAACGATATGAGGAAACCACCAGGAACCACCTAACACCAAATGCCCACATCACAATAGATGAAGAAACAAGCAGGAGCCACGTCACAGCAAAATCCCACATCACACAAGGGATGATGAACCCAGCAGAAACCACCTAACACCAAAGGGCCCACATCACAGAGGAGATGAGGAATCAAGCAGGAACCACCTCACACAACAGGGTCCACATCAGAAAGGGGATGAAGAACTCATCAGGAGCCATCTCACACCAAAGGGCCCACATCACAAAGGGAAAGAGGAACCCAGCAGGAAAAACCCCACACCAGAAACCAAAATCACAAAGGGGATGAGGACCCCAGCACAAACCACCTCACACCAAAGAGCCCGTATAACAAAGGGCATGAGGAACCCAGAAGGAACCAAGTCACACGAAAAGCCCACATTCCAAGGGAAGAGGAACCAAGCAGGAACCACTTCACACCAAAGGGCACAAGGCACAGACGGGATGAGAAACGCAGCAGAAACCAACTCAAACGTCATTGTCCACATCAAAAAAGTGATGAGGAACGCAGTAGGAACCTCCACAAAGTAAAAGCCCACATCACAGAGGGAATGAGGAACCCAGGCCCACATTTCAAGGGAAGAGGAACCAAACAGGAACCACTTCACACCAAAAGGCACACGTACCAGACGGGATGAGAAACGCAGCAGAAACCAACTCAAACGTCATTGTCCACATCACAAAAGTGATGAGGAACGCAGTAGGAACCTCCCCAAAGTAAAAGCCCACATCACAGAGGGGATGAGGAACCCAGAAGTAACCACCCCTCACGTCAGCCTCCCACATTCCTAAGGGAATGTGGAACCCAGCAGAAAGTACCTCTCATGAAAGCCCATATCACAAAGGGGAAGGGGGAACTAGCCTAAACCATTTCACAATAAATGCCCACATCAGAAAGGTTATGAGGAACCCAGCAGGAAACCTCTCACACCAAATATCCCCTATCAAAAAGGGGGTGAGAACCCGAGCAGCAA
>NW_021147220.1:0-4643 GCF_002837175.3 Physeter macrocephalus
ACTCACTTTAAGAATCCCCAGTTGTTTTTTTTTTAAAGATTTCCGAATGGATTTAGGCAACTTTGAATAATGGAATTTACACAATAAAACCTGAGACAAGACTAAACAACAAAAAAGCCTTTCTAACACAAAATTAAAATTTCAAGTTCACAGGTTTATGTTATGCCAAACAAGTACAGAAACAAAACTGTGTTTACACAAGTTTCATAATAAAATAATGAAAAAGGCAAGACAGATGATAGTCAGAAGAATGCCAGTATAGAAATAGCGTATAATTATTAAATGGAGAACGAACTAGATCTAACAAGTCCTTAGCATGGACCATTCTTTAATCAGGCTTCCTCTGTCAGAAAAGTTTAGTGCACAATACACCCAACTCACTTCACACATACACCAGCACAAACTCAGCATAGAAACCATTTATTTCAACATCCTCTAATCTATACAGAATTTCTCAGATATAATTACAATTTCAATGCGTTCCCTAAAACGCATATCAAGGCACATGGTGGTGCAGACAAAGAGGTTGTGTACAAAGCCATTCTCTTGAGCGGGCTTGATTCCTGGGTTCAGCCAGCCTGTGTCAAACCAGTGAATAATTTGCTGGATCATAAAACATTTTTGCTGAAGAATCAGTCACCAGTCTAGCTATTATTTTTTTGAAAGGGAGTGGGAGAGGTGAAGTTGGGGCTTTTGTAAAGAAAAAAGGAGGAAAATTCCAAAATTAAAGATCTGATTTCAGATAACCCAGCACATAGTACAATCCAGAATCTGAAAGTAGGGCACCAGCTGTTGTTTAAACAGTGTATAGAACACCATCAAGACCTTTATTTCCTGCGTCTAACAGCAGTCTTTATCTTGCGACCAGAAACTGAAGTTCCAGAAGAAGAGAATGAGTTTTTCCCTTTTGACCCCACAGTAAACGCCGCTGGAGACTGGCTAAATTGAAAGCCCCCTGAGCCAGAGGGCTGGGCTGAGGCTGCAGGTGTGCTGGCATTTGCACCCAGCGTGAACACTCCTGATGGATTATTGTTTGTGAAGTTGAAATTTGTAGCGCTGCTGCCAAACTGGAAAACAGAACTGGAATTAGGAGCTGTCCCAGAGCCAAATGCAGACTGACCAGGCTGCTGTCCAAACACGGGAGGCTGGCTACTGCTTGACACTGTCCCAAAAGTAGGTGGCGCAGGCTGAGAAGCAGCAGAAAACAGTGCTGCTGAAGATGATACAGATCCAAAGCGTGGGGGGTTAGGCTGGCTGGCACCCTGACTTTGTGCAAACGTTGGGGTCTGGTTAGCACCGAACGCTGGACTGGCAGATGGTGCCGAAGGTCCAGTGCCAAATACAAAGGAGGGTCCTGCAGAACTCGATGTGGTGGGAGCTCCAAAGCTGAAACCAGAGGCGGCAGTGTCACTGCTGCTGGCACCCGGACCAAAGACAAATGGGGCGACAGCTGTGCCCGCGCTCGACGTGGTTGCTGGTTTGCTCTCTCGAGAAAACAGCAAAGGCTGAGATGTACCGGATTCGGCAGAGTCCCCAAAGGCAGAGCTGCTCACAGGACTGCTGGCCTGTCCAAACACAGAGGCAGCCGCAGGCGCGCTGGAGGACGCGGTGGAACTACCAAATATGCCACCACCAGCTGAAGTGGCTGGTGTACTTGAATTAGAGGAACTGTTGTTCAAGAAACTAAAAACTGGCTTTGCTGTACCTTGATCAGCCGTAGTACTGGTTCGAGCTCCAAAAGCAAAAGTGGCCTTCGTTGGCTGTTCAGAATCCTTCTCAGGTGGTTTTACCAAACTGAAACTAAAGGTTGACTTGGAAGAACCCTCGTCTTTGGTTTGCTCTGAGTTCCCAAAGGAAAACACTGGTGGACGCTTTGGCTCTTCACTGTCGGCTTTTTTCCCCAACACTAGAGATATAGATGTGACAGGCTCTTGCTGTTTCTCTTCTGTCCTTCCCAGAGCAAACGAGGCAGGTGGCAGGGGGGGCAGGCTCCGCGCTGCCAAAAGTGAACCCTCCTTTGGAGGCAGGGGATTCTTCTTTTTTTGCTTCTGACGTCTGACACGTGAAAGGAGCCACTGAGGCGCTCTTGGTGTCCGTGGTTCCAAAGCTGAAGCTGCTCTGGCTCTCAGAGGTCGCTGTGGTGTCAGCAGCAGCAGGGGGAGGGTTAATGACACCTGAATCGAAGCTAAAGGCTGCAGATGGAGCTTTAGGCGGTTCTTCTTTCTTTTCTTGCTGCCCAAGACTAGACACCCCAAACTGAAATGGAGCTGAAGAAGGGCACACTAAATGTAAATCCAATTGTGGGACATAAAAACTTGCAACTTTTCTAGATTAAAGTAAATTCAAGAGACATGTTAACTAACTTAAGTATGACTTAGATTAGTCCTAATTGTAACAGGATAGATGAGGGAGGTATAGTACATCTGCCTCAGTAGATTTTATGATTGGACATGAAAATCTGAACAAGGGGCTGCCAGTGCTGTTTGGAGAGGTCATTTGTACCTGGTTTGTTAATGATTGTGAAGGACTAGTGGGTGACGGAGAGGAAGTTGTGATCACAGAAGAACTAAAACTGAAGGTAGGCACTGAAGAACCGGTGATGGGTAGAGAGTTTTTCGGTAATACCGGGACTTCCGTTCCCTCCTCCTCTTGAGGTTCAGATGCCACAAAGCGCGTCCTCTCTCGCCTCATCTTCCCACCTCCACCACCTCCTCCGGAAGACAAACCATTGGCTGCAGACACACTGCAATCTGGGTAAGAAGAGCCGCTTTCTCGTTGTTCTCTACTTTGCCCTGGTGTCATGTTGCTTTCATATCCAGTACTGCGCTTTTTACCTATTCTTTGACTAGTCCTCCTTAATTCACCAGACGGGGTCCGAGCTGGTTTAAAGTAAACAGCTCGATTTGCTGCTCTGGAAACTGGCTTCGGAATCATGAGTCTCTGAACAGGGGGTGGCTGAGAGTCCACCTTTTCCCTTCTGGCCTGAAAATCTGTGGTGGTGTCTATCCCACTCCTATCAAGAGGGGAATTCAGAGAAGAAAAAACAGATGAAATTCTTTTTGCATCCAGTAGAGGGCTTGACATCTTCTCTAAAGACTGCAGTATCCTCCGAGCTGTTAAACTAGTCACACCATAGGATTGTGTGTTCAGTTGCTTAGCTTTCATCTGTCTTCTGACTGGTGCCTGATAGGGTGTGTTTTGTAGTTTAGACTGTCTTACAGCAGCTGCTGCCCCACCATATGTCGTTTTTCCAGGATAAAAAGGAGAATCTCCAAACTGACTTGTTTTAAGAACTGAAAAATTCCCAAGTGAAGGAGAAAGTGTTCCAAAGACAGTCTAAACTACAAAACACACCCTACCAGGCACCAGTCACAAGACAGATGAAAGCTAAGCAACTGAACACACAATCCAATGGTGTGACTAGTTTAACAGCTCGGAGGATACTGCAGTCTTTAGAGAAGATGTCAAGCCCTCTACTGGATGCAAAAAGAATTCCGTCTGTTTTTTCCTCTCCTCTGAATTCCCCTCTTGATAGGAGTGGGACAGACACCACCACAGATTTTCAGGCCAGAAGGGAAAAGGTGGACTCTCAACCACCCCCTGTTCAGAGACTCATGATTCCGAAGCCAGTTTCCAGAGCAGCAAATCGAGCAGTTTACTTTAAACCAGCTCGGACCCCGTCTGGTGAATTAAGGAGGACTAGTCAAAGAATAGGTAAAAAGCGCAGTACTGGATAAGAAAACAGCATGACACCAGGGCAAAGTAGAGAACAACGAGAAAGCGGCTCTTCTTACCCAGATTGCAGTGTGTCTGCAGCCAATGGTTTGTCTTCCGGAGGAGGTGGTGGAGGTGGGAAGATGAGGCGAGAGAGGACGCGCTTTGTGGCATCTGAACCTCAAGAGGAGGAGGAAACGGAAGTCCCGGTATTACCGAAAAACTCTCTACCCATCACCGGTTCTTCAGTGCCTACCTTCAGTTTTAGTTCTTCTGTGATCACAACTTCCTCTCCATCACCCACTAGTCCTTCACAATCATTAACAAACCAGGTACAAATGACCTCTCCAAACAGCACTGGCAGCCCCTTGTTCAGATTTTCATGTCCAATCATAAAATCTACTGAGGCAGATGTACTATACCTCCCTCATATATCCTGTTACAATTAGGACTAATCTAAGTCATACTGAATTTAGTTAACATGTCTCTTGAATTGACTTTAATCTAGAAAAGTTGCAAGTTTTTATGTCCCACAATTGGATTTACATTTAGTGTGCCCATGGCAAAGACAGCAGAACGTTGGGGCCCTAGTAGTGGCCCAGAGCCACTTACAAGGAGGTCAGCTCAAGATATCACTGCAGTGAACAGTCCAAGCAGTAAGAAGAAACAAGATGAAGATTGCAAGGGCCCTTTCAAACCTGCAAAAACCCTGAAAGAAGGAAGTGTCCTAGATGTTCTGAAGAACGCTGGTTTCACATCACCAAAGGCAGATTCTCTTGCTGCTCAACCTACCACCACAAGCCTGGTAGTTTATTCAAGACCAGCAATAAGTAGCTTTTCTTCTAGTGGAATTGGGTTTGGGGAAAGTTTAAAAGCTGGGTCATCGTGGCAGTGTGATACCTGTCTACTCCAGAACAAAGTGACAGACA
>NW_021147220.1:9387-17800 GCF_002837175.3 Physeter macrocephalus
AAATCAGTGAATAATTTGCTGGATCATAAAACATTTTTGCTGGAGAATCAGTCACCAGTCTAGCTATTATTTTTTTGAAAGGGAGTGGGAGAGGTGAAGTTGGGGCTTCTGTAAAGAAAAAAGGAGGAAAATTCCAAAATTAAAGATCTGACTTCAGATAACCCAGCACATAGTACAATCCAGAATCTGAAAGTAGGGCACCAGCTGTTGTTTAAACAGTGTATAGAACACCATCAAGACCTTTATTTCCTGCGTCTAACAGCAGTCTTTATCTTGCGACCAGAAACTGAAGTTGCAGAAGAAGAGAATGAGTTTTTCCCACTTGACCACACAGTAAACGCCGATGGAGACTGGCTAAACTGAAAGCCCCTCGAGCCAGAGGGCTGGGCTGAGGCTGCAGGTGTGCTGGCATTTGCACCGATCGTGAACACTCCTGATGCATTATTTTTTGTGAAGTTGAGATTTGTAGCGCTGCTGCCAAACTGGAGAACAGAACTGGAGTTAGGAGCTGTCCCAGAGCCAAATGCAGACTGACCAGGCTGCTGTCCAAACACGGGAGGCTGGCTACTGCTTGACACTGTCCCAAAAGTAGGTGGCGCAGGCTGAGAAGCAGCAGAAAACAGTGCTGCTGAAGATGATACAGATCCAAAGCGTGGGGGGTTAGGCTGGCTGGCACCCTGACTTTGTGCAAACGTTGGGGTCTGGTTAGCACCGAACGCTGGACTGGCAGATGGTGCCGAAGGTCCAGTGCCAAATACAAAGGAGGGTCCTGCAGAACTCGATGTGGTGGGAGCTCCAAAGCTGAAACCAGAGGCGGCAGTGTCACTGCTGCTGGCACCCGGACCAAAGACAAATGGGGCGACAGCTGTGCCCGCGCTCGACGTGGTTGCTGGTTTGCTCTCTCGAGAAAACAGCAAAGACTGAGATGTACCGGATTCGGCAGAGTCCCCAAAGGCAGAGCTGCTCACAGGACTGCTGGCCTGTCCAAACACAGAGGCAGCCGCAGGCGCGCTGGAGGACGCGGTGGAACTACCAAATATGCCACCAGCAGCTGAAGTGGCTGGTGTACTTGAATTAGAGGAACTGTTGTTCAAGAAACTAAAAACTGGCTTTGCTGTACCTTGATCAGCCGTAGTACTGGTTCGAGCTCCAAAAGCAAAAGTGGCCTTCGTTGGCTGTTCAGATTCCTTCTCAGGTGGTTTTGCCAAACTGAAACTAAAGGTTGACTTGGAAGAACCCTCGTCTTTGGTTTGCTCTGAGTTCCCAAAGGAAAACACTGGTGGACGCTTTGGCTCTTCACTGTCTGCTTTTTTCCCCAACACTAGAGATATAGACGTGACAGGCTCTTGCTGTTTCTCTTCTGTCCTTCCCAGAACAAACGAGGCAGGTGGCAGGGGGGCAGGGTCCGCGCTGCCAAAAGTGAACCCTCCTTTGGAGGCAGGGGATTCTTCTTTTTTTGCTTCTGACGTCTGACACGTGAAAGGAGCCACTGAGGCGCTCTTGGTGTCCGTGGTTCCAAAGCTGAAGCTGCTCTGGCTCTCAGAGGTCGCTGTGGTGTCAGCAGCAGCAGGGGGAGGGTTAATGACACCTGAATCGAAGCTAAAGGCTGCAGATGGAGCTTTAGGCGGTTCTTCTTTCTTTTCTTGCTGCCCAAGACTAGACACCCCAAACTGAAATGGAGCTGAAGAAGGGCACACTAAATGTAAATCCAATTGTGGGACATAAAAACTTGCAACTTTTCTAGATTAAAGTCAATTCAAGAGACATGTTAACTAAATTCAGTATGACTTAGATTAGTCCTAATTGTAACAGGATAGATGAGGGAGGTATAGTACATCTGCCTCAGTAGATTTTATGATTGGAGATGAAAATCTGAACAAGGGGCTGCCAGTCCTGTTTGGAGAGGTCATTTGTACCTGGTTTGTTAATGATTGTGAAGGACTAGTGGGTGATGGAGAGGAAGTTGTGATCACAGAAGAACTAAAACTGAAGGTAGGCACTGAAGAACCGGTGATGGGTAGAGAGTTTTTCGGTAATACCGGGACTTCCGTTTCCTCCTCCTCTTGAGGTTCAGATGCCACAAAGCGCGTCCTCTCTCGCCTCATCTTCCCACCTCCACCACCTCCTCCGGAAGACAAACCATTGGCTGCAGACACACTGCAATCTGGGTAAGAAGAGCCGCTTTCTCGTTGTTCTCTACTTTGCCCTGGTGTCATGTTGTTTTCATATCCAGTACTGCGCTTTTTACCTATTCTTTGACTAGTCCTCCTTAATTCACCAGACGGGGTCCGAGCTGGTTTAAATTAAACAGCTCGATTTGCTGCTCTGGAAACTGGTTTCGGAATCATGAGTCTCTGAACATGGGGTGGTTGAGAGTCCACCTTTTCCCCTCTGGCCTGAAAATCTGTGGTGGTGTCTATCCCACTCCTATCAAGAGGGGAATTCAGAGGAGAGGAAAAAACAGACGGAATTCTTTTTGCATCCAGTAGAGGGCTTGACATCTTCTCTAAAGACTGCAGTATCCTCCGAGCTGTTAAACTAGTCACACCATAGGATTGTGTGTTCAGTTGCTTAGCTTTCATCTGTCTTCTGACTGGTGCCTGATAGGGTGTGTTTTGTAGTTTAGACTGTCTTACAGCAGCTGCTGCCCCACCATATGTCGTTTTTCCAGGGTAAAAAGGAGAATCTCCAAGCTGACTTGTTTTAAGAACTGAAGAATTCCCAAGTGAAGGAGAAAGTGTTCCAAACACAGACAAATTGAATGCTGGTTTTTTTGAGCTGGTGGCAGTGTACTGTGAGAGCGAATGAGAACACAGAGGTGGCACTGAAGTGTTCTTTGAAAGAGCTATATCTTTATCAGAAGCTCCTGAAGAAAAACGGCTGGTGGTTGAGATGTTACCATCATCATGCTGAGAGGTAGCATCTATAATTTCCTTTGCGAGGGAAAATCCAGAACTGCCAGTTGGGAATGCCGAAGATGTGGAGGGCTGACAGTGTACTGCAGGAGATCCCAACATGGAGAAATTCAGATGGCTCCGGTGAAGAGAAGGCCTTGTTAATACATCTGGATAATTTGAAGCAGTACTAGTCGTTGAGGGTCCTTCTGTATTACTGACTGGTGGCACAGGAGGGATTCTCCCATCATGAATGTGAGGGTTCTCCTCACCAGCATGTATTATATGGTCATCTTCCCTATTTTCCGGCCACTGTGCCACCTCTCTGGTGCCTGTTGAGCAGCTACATACACCTTCATTCTTGTGGAAGTATCTTTGTAGCCATCCTGGCACAATATTCTTAACAGATTCTGTGACCCTGCTGAGAATGCCCTGCTGCTGCTGCTGTCGCCCCTGCTGGTAAGGTTTAACTGGCCCCTGGTGGCAACGCCGAGTCCGGATCTTGCCGCCAGCGCCCCCTCCTATGCCTCCAGCTCCCGAGGCCATGGCGTGAGCCTCCGCGGCTTCCCCCTCCGGGGCGGGAGAGGCAGAGACGGCCCTAAAGCCCCCGCGCGCCCGGCCGCAGCCCAAAAGTACGCACGCGCCGCCCACACAGCGGGGCACAGGCACACCGGGAATCGCGGGGCTGCGAGCAGGAGCGGAGAGAGAACGAGCGCTGGCGGCAGGGAAGGGGGTGGCGGCGACAGAGGCCGAGGACCTGGCTCCGGTCTGGCAGCCTCCCGCGGACCCCCGCCTCTGTGTATGTCACCGTCTCTATGGAGATTCCCCCGCAGAGGACAGTGCGAGGGGCTCCAGGTGCTGCTTAGGCCTAACTCGACCGCCGGCTGACCTAAATTTAAGTTTTAAAAATTACCAAACATTTGCTCTTCTTATTGTCCTGGGAATTACTCTCCTCCCTCCTACTTTTTAAAATGGAAATATAGTTGATTTACAATATTATATTTACTTCCGGTAGCTTCAGAGTGATTTATAATTTTTAAAGATTTACTTCATTTAAACTTATTGTAAAATATTGGCTATATTGCCTGTGCTTTACAATATATCCTGTAGCTTATTTATTTTAAACATAGTAGTTTGCACCTCTTAACCCCCTACCCCTGTCTTGCCCTTCCCCCCTTCCCTCTCCCCACTGGTAACCACTAGTTTGTTCTCTATATCTGTGAGTCTGTTTCTGTTTTGTTATATTCACTAGTTTTATTTTTTAGATTCCACATATATGTGATAACATACACTATTTGTCTTTCTCTGTCTGACTTATTTCACTAAGCATAATAACTACACGTCCATCCATTTTGTTGCAAATGGCAAAATTTCATTCCTTTTTGTGGCTGAGTAGTATTCCATTGTAAATATCTATACCACATCTTGTTTATCCATTCACCTGTTGATGGACACTTAGGTTGCTTACATATCTTGGCTATTGTAGACACTGATGCTGTGAATACCTTTTCAAATTAGTGTTTTTGTTTTCTTCAGACATATACCCAGGAGTGGGATTGCTGGATCATATGATGGTTCTATTTTCAGTTTTTTGAGGAACTTTCTCACAAATGTGTTTCTTGAAAACTGTGAAAACTTCTATCCTGACAAGCTGTCAAATGAAAGGCAAACATTTTTGTACCACAGAAATTCTAATCCTTTCACAGATGCACTGGGAATATTTATCTTCAGGACTCACTTGGAAGCCAGTAATGTTTTTCTCTAAGTACTTCAAGTCCAAGGATGAAGAACTTTGTTGTCCACATGATGATGTGATTTAGACCCCACTTCCTCTTTTGAGACAGATCTTGGTGGGCTTAGTGAATGGCATGTCTTGAAAGAGCCTGTGGGTTCACGCCCCTCAATCGTGTTCTTCTCTCAGGCAAAAATTTTTGCAGAAGACGATAGCTATTGGTATCTTTGGTCATGGGAATACAGAGGACATTGTGACCTTAAAAGTGGCCATTGGGTGTGTCTTTCGATAAGGACGGCTGACCCTCAGGGGTCATTCCACTTTGCATAATGGTGTAATCTAAGACCCTTGTTTTGGTCCATTATTTAAAGAGGATACTAAAAATTCAAAAACCCCATGTATACCTATTGATCTTGGAATTCTAATTCATCTTAAAATATTCTCAGGGAAAGGAGTAGGCATAGTATCTCCCTGAGTCCTCCATAGTGCCAAGGTTTGGTTCAAAGTCAGGTATCCTTAATGAGCATCTACTTTATGAAGAGGCCAATTCTACCTTCAGCTTGAAAATGTAGATTTTGAGAATGAGTGAGAAGGAAAGACTGATGAGGCTTTAAAATGCAAAATGAGACTTTACTCCAAAATCGCCAGGGTATTTAATGCAATTTTTTTCATCGATGCTGTTCATGTATGAGTTATGAACCTTTCAGGACTAAGTTAGCCAAAAGGGTGATTTTCAACTGGGTAAGCCAGTGGTCACTGGAGTATTATAAGGGAGTCCTTGAATCCATATGTAAAGTGATGGTATTTGTAGATGTCTAAATAACATGTCTCTGACACATACACACTTCTGTTTTTCAAAAATATTTAGGTACTTTCATAATTAGTAAGATGAAAATTTATTTAAATAAAATTTATTTAATTGATTTAAAATGTATTTATTCTGAATTCATAGGAGCTATTTAGATTTTCTATCTATTGTTGCTTCAGTTTTGGTAACTTGTTTCCAAGTATTTTCACCTTAATTTCTTATTTAGTATTATGTTAACACATAAAGCAATGTTTTTCAGATAACTGTTCCCAGGAAAAGAAGGAGGAAGTCCTAGAAAGTGAGAAACCCAGTGGACCCAATGCCAAGCAAGGAAAACCAGACATGCAAAGTCAAGAGCACACCAGCACCAGCCCCGGGCTCACTGAGCCTGCCAAGATCCCGACCCTGTAAGGATAACTTACTTACATAGCTTCATGCTGGTGCAGCCTCATTTACTGGCTGCTTCTTTTCATGCTTTGTTAAGGGTAAGGAGGCGTTCCACATTGTTTTTGAAATTTTTATATATGTTAAGTTTCCAGGGCCGTAGACAAAGGCAGATAATCTACAGGGTAACTTCCCAACAAGATAGTTCTGTGTTGCAAGTCATCAGTGGGCCAGAAACATGTGTGCAAGATGAGATGTCTGTGGATGCGATGCATGTCTTTATTGATGAACATGGTAAGTCTTTAGAGCTCTTGACTCATGACGTAGAAGGGGGAAGGCTGGCAGCTTTCTCAAGGTCCCATGTGGTCTCTTAGCCTGAGGACAGGTTTCCCCTGTATCTAAAAGTAGTGTGGTCCTACGAGATCTTTCCTAAACTGAAATGGTGTAAAGCAAAGAGGCAGTTAGCTAAGGATGCCAAAAATACATCAATGTAAGACACAGATGGTCCTAATTCAAAGCCATGGCAGCTTGATGCTGAGATACTGGGTATAGTTCCTGGGGAGGGAGCTTGGTGATGCTACTCTAATTGCTTGGGGTGTGCGCTGGCTGTATAAGTCACTGCAAAACAAACGCTGAATGCTCTTTTCACTTTTAGCCTTTTAGAAGCAGAAAAAATTTTCGGATTTCGTTCAGTTAGCAAAAACATGTACGAAGGTAGGTCTTTCGTAAAAAATGAGGTGGCGTAAAGCGAACTTACCAAAAGCGGGGGATACCTGTACTAGCCTGGAACGGGAAGGCTTAGTTCTGCTTGCTGACAGACAATGTTCTTAGAACAGAGTGTGCGCCCTCCTGCCTCAGGGCCTTTGCACATACCGTGTCCCTGTGCCCACATTGTGCCATTTATCCTTCGGGTCTCAATTCTAAAGAAAGTTCTTCAGGAGAACCTTTCCTGGATTTCCCAGGTTTAATCAGGTTCCTGTGCTCTTTTGCTCTCCTAACACCCTATCCTTTTCCTTCTTTGAGACTGTTACAGCTTCTAATTGTTTATTGACTTCCAATAATTTGATTAGTGACATTTTCTCCCTCACAGTTGTAAACTTTGGGGAGGTAATGCCCAGCACCTAAGAAATATTCGTTAGATATATGTTGAAAATCTGACCTTGATATATTTTTAATACCTTGTTATAAACAAGATTTTAAAAAGTAATAGAAAGGAAGGACGGAAGGAAGAAAGAAAAAGAAAGAAAGAAAGAGAGAAAGAAGGAAAGGAAGGAAGAACCATTAAATGGCAAATTCAAGGTTCCTGAGATAAGGGGTATAGGTCTTAGTTTTTGTAGGTCGGGTCTTGGGTTAAGTCCCTTATAGATCAATGTAAACTTATTATTCTACTCTCACGAGGATCCTGGTTTGGATAATAAATCATATATTACCCTCTCTATATAGATCAGTAGTTTATAGTTTGAAGTGCTTTTGCATCTGCAGAAATACAAAGAGACTTTTACATTATGAAGAACAACATTAGCACTTCTATCAAAGCCTCCAGAGGAGCCGTGGTTGTCATTGTGAATGTTTCTTTTGGGGGTACCACCTTGAAGTTGAGGTCCAGCACTGCAGACTCCGTTGCAGCTGCTCATGACAGACGAGGTTAATTATGCTTCCCTGTCACCTGAAGAAAGTACGCCTAAAACCTCTTCTGGGGAGAGACCGTTTACACCTCAGAACCCTGAACCACTTTAGCAGGCTAATTTAACTCCACAAATTAATTCCATGTCTTTCTTTTCCTCATTACCGGGCTGACATACCAGTCAGCAGCTGTGCCAATGCTCATCTGCAAATTCAAAGGTTGGGATGGCCCCTCGTGGTCCACCGATCAAAACCACACACTTAATAAGCCTCTTTTGCACGTGATACAAAAAAACCCCACAAAAAACCCAGTTACAGCATACAGAGATCATCCTGACACATGAAGAGAATATACAAAAGAAATGCGTTGAAAAGAATATACAGAAGGGGATTAGAAATGGTACAAATTAATCGATGAAAGGCAATTAAGTAATAAGTAACTGAGTCATGTGATATCACTTATATGTGGAATCTGAAAAAATGACACAAATGAACAGAAACAAACTCACAGACATAGAAAACAAATTTCTGGTTACCAAAGTGGAAAAGCGGGCAGGGATAAATTGGGAGTTTGGGATTAACAGATACACACTATGATACATAAAATAGATAGACAACAAGGTCCTACTCTATAGCACAGGGAACTATATTCAGTATCTTGTAATAAGCTCTAATGGAAAAGAATCTGAAAAAGAATGTATATATATGTATAACTGATTGACTCTGCAGTACACTTGAAACTAACACAACACTGTGAATCGACTATACGTCAATGAAAAATAAGTAACTGAGTCAAACTTGTCTAAGCATATTATCAGAGAGGTACGTCACAATTTGCTTCGCTAAGTTACACATGCTGTGGAGAAATACAAAGAGTGGACCTAGACTACCAACAGTTATCCTTAAAATAGTCCAAAAGGAGCTCCCTCTAACTTGGAAAAAGTATACCCGGAAATGATCATATACAAATAA
>NW_021147221.1:0-370 GCF_002837175.3 Physeter macrocephalus
TACTAAGGCCCTGAATATATCCCTAAGAAAGTCTCTGAAGTGCCCCTAACTAATGGCCTAAACTGTCTCTTAGTAAGGCCCTCAAGTTATCTCTGAGGGCCTGACAACACTGTCGCTAACTTAGGCCCTGTTGCTGGCCCTAACTAACGTCCTGATGCTGAACCTAACTGAGGCCCTGATGCTCTTCCTAACTAAGGTCTTGATGCCGATTCTACCTGAGGCCCTAGAACTGTCTGTAACCAATGACCTGCCTCTTTCCCTAACTAACACCCTAATTTTGTCCCTCATGAATGCCCTGACACTGGTCGACACTACAGCCCTGATGCTGGCTCAATCTAAGGCCTTGACGATGTCCCTAATAGCCTTAGAT
>NW_021147221.1:3179-4517 GCF_002837175.3 Physeter macrocephalus
ATATAGAAGATGTGGTACATATATACAATGGAATATTACTCAGCCATAAAACAGAATAAAATAATGCCATTTGCAGCTACATGGATGGACCTAGAGATTATCATACAAAGTGAAGTAAGTCAGACAGAGAATGACAAATACCATATGATATCACTTATATGTGGATTATAAAATGAGACCCAAATGAACCTATCTACAGAACAAAAACAGACTCACAAATATAGAAAACAGACTTGTGGTTGTCAAGGGGAAGACAGGGGAGAGGGATGGATTGGGAGTTTGGGATTAGTATATGCAAATTATTATATATAGGATGGATAAACAAGGTCTTACTGTACAGCACAGGGAACTGTATTCCATACCCTGTAATAAACCATAATGGAAAAGAATATGCAAAATATGTATATATGTATGTATGTATATATGAATCACTTTGCTGTACAGTAGAAATTAACACAACATTGTAGGTCAACTATACTTCAGTATCAATTAGTTTGAAGGCACTTTTATAAATTAGGTCTTATTTCTCTTGTCCTTTCATCCTGGGACAAATGTATAACAGAAACTAACCTGGATTACTCCGGGATGAACTCATATCACACAGAACTTTAATTGTTGAACAAACCATGAATACCAGTTATACCATGGGATGTCCTGATCCAATATGTAGTTTGTAAACCTTGTATCAAGACTGCAGAATCCACTAAATTTGGAATTCAAACTGAAATGAAGCCACCTCTCCCATGACTTCTCCACAACTAGTTATACAACATCAATTGGAAACAATATACAATCAAATGAATGTAGACAGAAACAACTATAGCCTTCCTTTTTTTTCCTTTTAGATGAAGACGGTATTTAAGGCGATGTCTTGGGCCATTTCAGGGTGTTACTCAATTTCCTGGGTATCTTCCATGCACACGGGAGGTACACATGTTAGTTAACTTGTTTGTGCAACTATATGAAGGTAGTTAATACCAAAACACTATATACCTAAAGTGAATGAAATGCTAAAGTCATGTTTTGTATTTTTAATGACAATGAAAAAAAAGTGTAGCGCTGATATTTGTTACAAAA
Source organism: Physeter macrocephalus (assembly GCF_002837175.3). Lineage (NCBI taxonomy): Eukaryota > Metazoa > Chordata > Mammalia > Artiodactyla > Physeteridae > Physeter > Physeter macrocephalus. Next base: position 4,257 of record NW_021147221.1, read on the forward strand.
ATGAACATTGAAAACATTCTCAGTGAAAAAAGCCGTACAGAAAAGGCCACCTAGACCCCATACTCATCTTGTCTGCTTCAAATCCACCAAGGTTGTCCAAATGAGGGAGAAACTCAGTAATGGTTCCAGAAAAAGAAAACTGGATCAGGATGGAAAAAGACATTTTCATACAGTTGGGACAGTAGGTGAAAGTTGAAGTGGGGTTGAGTGTTAAATTATAATGTGGACATCAGGATTTCTTCATTTAGGGGTTATATGCTG
>NW_021147221.1:6106-6770 GCF_002837175.3 Physeter macrocephalus
CAAGAAGATAAACAGGCAGTAAAGCATACAAGAATATACTCAAGATGCTGGTGGAATGCATGTACAACCAACTTTGGAAGAGAGTTTGGCAGTTTTTTCCAAATCTAAACAGTCTCACCTTAGGATCCAAGAAGTGTACCTCTTGTATTTAGACAACTGCTTTGAAAAACTGTGTTTAAACCAAAACTAGCATCAAGTAATGCACAGCAGCTCTATTCATAATGGCTAAAAACTTAAAGATATCAGGAGGTCCTTCTGTAGATGAATTCATAAGCAAATTAGGGCACATCCATGTCAAGGGGAGAACACACCACCCCAAAATGTGCCCATTTGACAAAAGGACTATTTGGGACTGATTACTTTAAGAAACAGCAGACCCAGGAGAATCTTTCAAAACCAAGTAGAAAATGCCCTTTTAGGAGGTAAATTTACATTTATTAAGGATATCTCCATTTGTAAGGGTATGTCCCTCTCTGGACCAGGAATTGGTCTAAATATCAAGAAAAGCTTGTTGGTACTTCCCTGCTGGTCCAATGGTTAAGACTCCATGCTCCCAATGCAGGGGACCAGGGTTCAATCCCTGGCCAGGGAACTAGATCCCGCACGCTGCAATTAAGAGCCCACATGCCACAACTAAAGATTGCACAGGCCACAACTAAGACCC
>NW_021147221.1:9890-12063 GCF_002837175.3 Physeter macrocephalus
GTATGATCCCTTGATTCCGCTCCAGGGTGGACACCCAAAATATTAGAAAGCGAGGACTGGAACAGACATTTGTACCCCGTATTCATAGCAACATTATTCACAATAGCCAAAAGGTGGAAGCAGCACAACACGTCCTTCAACAGATGAATGGATAAGTACAGTGTAGTATATACACAATGGAATATGATTCAACCTTTAAAACTAAGGTAATTCTCACACATGCTACACTGTGGATGAACCTTGAAGTCATTATGCTAAGTGAAACCAGCCAGACACAGAAAGGACACACGTTCTATGATTCCACTAGTATGAGGTATCCAGATAAGTCAAATTCAAAGACAAAGTAGAATAAGGTTGCCAGGGGTTGAGGTGAGTTAGTGTTTAATGGCTACGGTTTCACATGGGGAAAATAAAGTTCTGGAGATGGATGGTGAGGATATTTTTACAACAGTGTGAATGTAGTTAATGCCATAGAACTGTATACTTAAAAATGGTTTAAATGGGGCTTCCCTCGTGGCACAGTGGTTAATAATCCGCCTGCCAATGCAGGGGACACGGGTTCAAGCGCTGGTCCTGGAAGATCCTGCATGCTGCAGAGCAACTAAGCCCACGAGCCACAGCTACTGAGCCCTCGTGCCACAACTACTGAAACCCGTGCACCTAGAGCCCGTGCTCCGCAACAAGAGAAGCCACCGCAATGAGAAGCCTGCACACGGCAATGAAGAGTAGCCCCCACTCACCGCAACTAGAGAAAGCCTGCGTGAAGCAACAAAGACCCGACACAGCCAAAAAATAAATAAAATAAAATAATTTTTTTAAAAGCTTTTAAAAAATGGTTTAAATGATAAATGTTATGTGTTTTTAATCACAATGGAAAAAATGAATAAAATAATGATCAATGTTACAATGTGGATAAACACTGAAAACATCCTAAGTGAAAGAAGCCATACAGAAAAACCACCCAGATCAGGCTCATCTTGTACACTTTAAATCCAGCAAGGTTTTTAAAGCGAGGAAAAGCCCCAGTGATGGTTCCAAGAAAGGAAAAGTGGATTCGAATGGAAAAATACATTTCCACAAAGCTGGGGCCGCTGGTGAAAGTTGAAGCAGGTCTGTGGATAGGATTATAATGTGGAAACCATCATTATTCCTCATTATGGGGTTATGTGCTGGTTCCCTGGGAGAGTGGCCCTTCCACTCTCACAGGGTAAAACAAACTGGAGTATTCTGTGAATGTGGAAAGCTTTATACTGCTATTTAAAGTTTTTTATACACTTGAAATTTACTAGAAAATAAAGCACTTATCAAAACAACCATGTCATACCACGCCAGAAATACAGACATCAAACTCTGTTATAGAGGCCAAGCCCTACCCAGATCCAGTCCCCCCCCAGTGGTGACGCTAATCACCCTTCTAGGGGTCCACGTACTACAAGAGGCACCATGGGAAGCTTACACTGGGAGCCACTGTGTCTCGGGTGCTGTGGATGGCCTGGATGTGGCTGAAACCTTGGGAGTTCTGAATTCTAGTTTTCCACATTCAACCACCAAAAAACTCTTACAGCTAAAAAATGAATTCAGTAAAGCTGCAGCATACAAAAAAAAACATCAATGCACAAAAATCATTTGCGATTCGATACACCGATAATGAACCATCAGAAAAAGAATTAAAACAAAAATCCCACTCACAATTGCATCCAAAAAGATAACGAGGAGTAAATTTAACCAAGGACGTGAAGGACCTGCACACTGAAAACTGGAAGACACTGATAAAGGAAACTGAACAGACAAAAATAAATGGAAAGGTACCCCGTGCTCATGCGTAAAAAGAATACTGTGAAGATATGCATTCTAAGGTGGGACTTCCCTGGCCGTCCAGCAGTTGGGACTCTGCACTCCCGCTGCAGGGGACGCGGGTTCCACCCCTGGCTGGGGAACTAAGATCCCGCATCCTGCATGCCATATGGTGTGACCCCCAATTTTTTTTAATTAAAAAATATGCATTCTAGCCAAATTAACGTACACATTCAACACAATCCCTACCAAAAGTCCAAATGACATTTTCCATAGAAACAGAACAAACAATCTTCAGTTGTGTGTGGAACCACAAAGGACCCAGAAGAGCCAAAGCGACCCTGAGGCAGGAGAACGGGCTGGAGGCATCTCACTCCCC
>NW_021147221.1:12442-13461 GCF_002837175.3 Physeter macrocephalus
ATCAGTTAATTCACAAGAAAGGAGCCAAGAACATACACCAGGGAAAGGAAAGTCTCCTCAATAAACGGTGCTGGGAAAACCAGACGCCACACGCCAAAGAACAACACTGAACTGTGTCTACACCACACACAAAAGGGAAGAAAAACCCAGTTTTCCACATTAAGCCCTTCCTCTCCTGGGTCCTCTGAAGACAGACACCCGCAGCGGTCAGCCACGCACAGGAACCTTCTCCCCACTTTTCCTCACCTTCTCCCTCAGCGGCATCACCTCGCGGCAGGTCCTGAGTAGACCAGGCTCCTGTCAGCATGAACTGGACACCCCTGTGTCCCAAAGCTGAAGCCCCAGTGGGGCCTGAGGAGACCCAGCTTCTGTTAGTGTGGACTTGACCCCGGGTTGTCCCGAAGCCCGGCCATCAGCGTGGACCCAGCCCCGCGTGTTCCAGAAGCCAAAGCCCCAGCAGGTCCCGAGGAGACAGGGCTCCTCCCAGCATGAACATGAACAGCATGATCTGAACAGACATCCCGCCAAAAAAGATACAGAGAGTAAAAGTCATACAGAAACAAGCACAACATCATATACCATTAGGGAATTACAAATTAAAATCATGAGATATCACAGCACAACTATAACGACTGCTAAGCTCCAAAATATAACAATACCAATTGCTAGAGGGTGAGGAACAAAAGGAACTCACCCTCATAGCTGGGAGGATGCATGTGCAGCTACTTTGTAAGACAATTTGGCAGTGTTTTCCAAAGCTAAACAAGTCTCCCGTCGGGTTCCAACAATCATACTTTCAGTATTTAGGCAACTGCTTTGAAAATCTATGTCCAAATGCAAACAAGGATGCAATTATGCACAGCAGCACTTCCATAATGGCTAAAAACTTGAAATCAGGATATCCTTCAAAAGATGAATGCATAAGCAAATTGGGGTACATCCATGTCAAGGCGAGTAGAATATGCCACCCCAAAATATGTCTCTCTGGCATAAGGATTATTGCTCTGCTTTAAAAAAAA
>NW_021147221.1:13902-17795 GCF_002837175.3 Physeter macrocephalus
AAGAAAAGCCACCACAATGAGAAGCCCGCGCACCGCAATGAAGAGTAGCCCCTGCTAGCCACAACCAGAGAAAAGCCTGCATGCAGCAACGAAGACCCAATGCAACCAAAAATAAAATATTTTTTAAAAAAATCTCAGAAAACTGAGATTGCCGTTTTATGAAGGACATTTACAATAGAGAAATCTCCATTTATAAGGGTATGTCCCTCTTTGCACCAAAAATAGAAGGATAATTAAATCTTAATTAACTCTTTTCAATGGGGAAGTCCTGACTTAAATGTGCAAACCGCCATACCCTTGTTTACTGTGCTTTGCATGATAACCTGCCAAAACTGGCCTTCCCCCCTTCTGCAGCATCTTTCTTCTGTTTTTAGCTGAAGACGGTATTGAAGGGGATGGTTTTGGTCATTTCAGGGAGTGACTCAGTTTTCCGTGGTATCCCCCCTGTATTCAGAAGGTATACATGTTATTAAACTTCTGCTTTTCTCCTGGTAATCTGTCTTTTATTACAGGGGCAGGGGGGGCCTCAACCAAGAACCTAGAAATTAGAGGGAAAATTGTTTTTCCTCCCATACACATGCAGTGGAATACTACTCAGCAGAAAGGAATGCACCATCAACCTATGGAAAGACATGGATAAATCTTCAGTATATACTGCTAAGTGAAAGAATCCAGTCTGAGCAGGCTGCACACAGTATGACCCCATTGATGACATTCTGGGAAAGGCAAAGCTACATAGATGATAAGCAGATCATGGGGTGGGGGGTTTGAAGTAGTCCATGTGATACTCTAGGATGGATACCTGTCACTATGCATTTGTCTAAGCCCATAGATGTGCATAGCCCAAGGGGCCAATCATAACCTATTCAAATTTAGTTATTTAGGATGTAGGAGTGTTGCAGGATGGAATACATAATGTGACAGAATCTAACTGTATTAGAAATATATGGAAACTCACCGTAGGGGATGGGATAAAAGCTGCTGACCTAAGTTACCTTTGGAAATGAATGGAATCTGTAGACTAAAGGCAAAATGGCCTGTATATAAACAATGGGCTTTATTTTACGAAGTTCTTTCCAGGGTGTAGTAGCTAACAATTCTGAAACCTCTGCACATGTAACGTAGAAAGGAGCAATGCATAGATAAATGGCAGATGGTGGGAGCCAGGCTCCTTGCTGTGGGAGTGCGAAGTTACAGGTACGCAAGGGGAGAGCCTCTGCCCTCGTAATCCTGGATCTGGGCTCCCTGGGAGGAAGCTGACTGGCCGGGGGGAACACACAGATCTTTACGCTGGGAAGACCCTGCAGACATAGGAACTTCACACCCCATCTTTCCACCCATACCTGCTGGAAACACTCAGTCCTCCATAATCAGTCAATTGCAGCGTTTAAGACATTCTCACCCCTAAGAGATAAAGGAGCGTGAGGGTCTTGCTTACCCCTAAGCTGTCCCAGAATCTAGGCCCTGGGTGGAGCCATGTTGGGGGTTCCTGGGCCTCTGAATCCAGGCCCTGGGGGTGGAGCCAGGTTGGGGGTTCCTGGGCCTCTGAATCCAGGCCCTGGGGGTGGAACCAGGTTGGGGGTTCCTGGGCCTCTGACCAGCAGGTGAGAGGAAGGAGGAAGACCAGTCCTGAGGACAGAGGTGCCCTGATGCCTGTGAGCCAAGGAGCCCCGATGGGACTCATTCCCAGTGAGGACATGGGCAGGGCCTGCAGTGGTTCTGTGTTCGCCCTGGGCCCTTTGATGAAGCCATGGCAGCACTGGGCCCAGACGTCTCCTGGCGGTGTCTCAAACTCTGACACAGTGGTTTTACAAAGGAACAAGAGAATGGAGCTGAGCCCCGGACGGCCACTCCTTTCTGGCTCTGAGTTGCTTCCAACAGGACCGCAGTCACCTGCATGAGTCTGCTGTGACCCATCTGCCCCCACTTTGCCTTTCCTCTCCCTCCCCGCGATGATTCCAGTGACATTTCCAGCCCGGACCCCTCTCCCAGGCCAGACGCCCCCGTCCAGTCACTGCACCCCCATCTCACCTTGGGGGCTAGCAGGGCCTCAGAGGACTGGGATCCTGCAGCTCCCCACACCCAGGAGCAGCCCCACCTTCCCAGGTTGCTGAGCCCAGGCACCAGGTGTAACCGAGCAGGACCCTGGGGGGCCCTCCCAGGACAGACCCCTCCCCCACATCCTCTGCTGTAGCTCCTCTCTGAAGTACCTGGAGAACAGTGTCTGACGCGTGCTTCCTCCACCACCAAGTGGAAGAAATTAACTACTTGATGATCATGAACAGGTAGCCCCGGAGCTTCTGCTGCCTACAAATTTATAACGTTAACCGCCCGTTACCTCACCATCAACCAGAGAATTGTGCACCAGCTGATCACATACCCTGCGACGCCTCTCCTTCACTTGGCCTTTAAAATTGCTTTGCTGAAATGCCTCAGGGAGTTCGGGGTTTTAGAGCACAGGCCACCTGGCCTCCTTGTATTGGCACTTTGACAATTAAGGCTGCACCTTCCTCCACCACAGCCGGTGTCAGTAGACTGGCTCTGCTGCACTCGGGTGAGCGGACCCACGTTCGGTTCGGTAACACTGGGGCCTCCCAGGCTCCCACCCGCCTTGTGCCCCAGTGACTGTCAGCTCCTCCTCCACAGTCCTGTTGCAGCAAAAACAGAAGTGAAGTTTCCCTCCCCTGAGAACAAGGAAAACAAAGCGGACAGAGAACAGGCTAGAGAAGAAATGTAACCTGGCCTGAAAGAGCTCATCACTCCTTGTTTTCCTTTGTCACTCATTTGTAGTGACTAGATTTGTACTTTACAAAGCTAACCTCACTCCTGACACTATGGAATTTACCTTCAGCACCCATCACCTCTAACTGTGTGAGTTACAGCCCCTGCCTCTCACTCCCTAACCTTATTATGTAACGCACTTAGATTCTATACACCCCTCATAACAAATCACCCCCTACAGTTTTTCATTTCAGAAACAAGGTCACCGGCCGATAAACCAGAGGCAAATGGACGCAATTACCAGACTGCCGGACCCCAATTACCAGGCGACCTGATGCCAGCTGTGACTGTTTTGAAATAATGCAAAGGAAAGGAGGAATGCAAGACCTTCACTACTTTGATCCTATCCTATACCCCGGACTGCGAGAGTCCCACATATAAAATCTTCCCCCCGGGCTTCCCTGGTGGCGCAGTGGTTGAGAGTCCGCCTGCCAATGCAGGGGACATGGGTTCGTGCCCCGGTCCGGGAAGATCCCACATGCCGCGGAGCGGCTGGGCCCGTACCACAACAGTGAGAGGCCCGCGTACCACAAAAAAAAAATAAATAAATAAAATAAAATCTTCCCTGATTCTCAAGGAGGGGTGCCCAGTTCTTGAGGTGCTAGCCGGCTGTGTCTTCCCTGCTGCCTGGCAGAAAAATAAAGCCATCTCTCTCTTCCTCCAAAATCCCTGTCTCCGTATTTCTGTTCGGCCTCGGTGCACAGGGAAGCCGATACTTCGACAACAGTTTGTGGCCAGTTCCCACACTAATTCCCCTCTACGCCCACAGCCCTGGCCCAAGCCCGATCTTGTGCCTGGTTCCGCCATCAGACCTGACAAACATCCCTGCCCCACGGTGCGTCTCACATCCCACCCCAACGTGGTCTTTCTGAAGCATAAACGAGACTGTGACTCTCTCCCACCTGTAATCCCCCAAAGTTTCCCCACTTTCGCTAGGGTATCTGCCGGGAGAGACATCTGCCAAGGCCCTGAGAGTGCCCGGCATCCCCACTAGGCTGCTGGCTCCTGGGTTCCCAGACACTGGGCACCTCAGCAGGCCAGGTGACACGGCAGGAAACCCCAGAACTGCTCACCTCAGGAGGGGGCTGGCACTGCCACTGCCTGATCAAAGA
>NW_021147225.1:0-490 GCF_002837175.3 Physeter macrocephalus
GTACCCTAACGATAACCCATACCCTCACCCGTACACTCCCCCTTACACGTATCTGTACCCCAATCTTGACCCTAATCCTAACCCGGGCCCTAACCCTAACCCTAACCCTGACCCTGAACCCTAACCCAAACCCGTACTCTGAACCCTAAGCTGTACCCTAACGATAACACGTAGCCTCGCCCGTACACTCCCCCTAACACGTATCCGTACCCCAATCTTGACCCTAATCCTAACCCGGCCCTAACACTAACCCTAACCCTATCCCTGACCCTGAACCCTAGCCCTAACCCGTACCCTGAACCCTAAGCCGTACCCTAACGATAACCCGTACCCTCACCCATACACTTCCCCTAACACGTATCAGTACCCCAATCTTGACCCAGATCCTAACCCGGGCCCTAACCCTAACCCTAACCCTAATCCTGACCCCGAACCCTAAGCCTAACCCGTACACTGAATCCTAAGCCGTAATCTAACGATAACCCGTACT
>NW_021147225.1:4989-17610 GCF_002837175.3 Physeter macrocephalus
GACCAGCTCCCTCACTTAAGTGGGGCTCTCTGAGAGCAGAGATCACCTCGCCCTCATCCCTCAGACTGCAGCGTGCGAGATCTCGCTCACCTCTGCCCCTTCACCTCCTTTACAGCTCTGAAACACCAAAAGAGGGAGGTGGGCCTTGGGTTTCCACTGGCTCTGCTTTAAAACATCATGGCTTTCTGTTCCATACGGGAGGAAGGGGACTCAGAGGGCCCAGTCCGTGGGGCGACTTTGGTTAAGTCCCTGGTTTCTTGCTGCATAGACGAGGCTGGGGTGCGAGGAGACATCTTTGGGCTCTGTGAGGTCCCTGGCTGGCCAGACCCGAGCCCCGGGACAGTGTGCTACCTCTTTCCACCAACAGGAGGTGACTGTTCCCTCTAGCTTTTTTTCCTGTGGGGATGCTGACAGGGTGGGTGGCGAGGGAGGGAGGCAAGGAGTGCAGTGTAGGGTCACAGTAGGTAAAGCAGGATCTAGGCCTGGGACCGTCGGCAGGGAGCGCCACCTCTCTCCGCGGGGAGTCCAGAGCGGGGGAGGTCGGGGGGGGGGGACATTTCGGGGCCTGGGTCCCCTGGACAGAAGACTGGGAGGGAGGCCATGCAGGCCAAGGCAACAGTTAACCCAACGCGGCGGGACGCGTTCCTTCCCTACCCTGACAGGGAACCCCATCCTCCCACCTGGGAGGACCAGGTTTTTGGAAACACTGCTGCCTGCTCAGATATGCGCGCCACCCGGGTGGGGCCAAACTCCGGAATTCGCTTGCAGTGGGACTGGGGGAGGCAGCCGAGCTGGGTTAACTGCACAGACAGGGACAGCAAATGGACCAGAACCCAAAGGGACCAACCTGGGACTCCGGGAAATCCCGGAGGGTGTACCGAAACGAAAGGGAAAGGGAGTAATAAAACCAGCTTTCTCTTTCCCGACCCCCACTGCCCCACCCCCTCCCCGCCCGGGTGCCCCCTGCAGGCCACGTCCTCGGCACGTCCTCAGCACCTGTTGCAGGTGGAGGCGCACTTCGGTGGCGGTTTCCCAGGGCACCACCCCGGCGCGGAAGGAGCTGGCCTCGGCCTTCTGCGCCTCCTGCATAAGGCGGGGCACGGGGTAGCGGCGGCGCGGGAAGGCCACGTCGCCGCCTGCCAGCAGCCCCATGGGGCAGAAGTCGTTGGCGCCGTCGCTCACGTAGAAAAGGCGCTCGAAGTGCACGCCGTCGTGGGCCCGCTCGCGCGGGTAGTCGCTGAGCACCTTGTGCTTGCACATGTCGGCGGGGCAGCGAGCGCAGCTGGGCGCGTGGAAGGGCCGCAGCGCCAGCAGCCCCCAAGGGTCGGGCCCCGACGGGTTGCTGAAGATGCGGCGGAACAGGCCGTGGTGGCCGGCGGCGCGCAGCGCACTCTCCACGCCAAAGGTGTTGGCGTCTGAGATGAGAATAACCTCAAAGCAGGCGCCCTGCTTGGCCACAAACGGCAGCAGCTCGCCCATGCCGGGCGACAGGGGGATGGCCTCACAGATGGCGCGCGGGTCCCGCGGCCGCACGCCCTGCTCGCCCCGGTACTGGAAGACGCGCTGCATGTACTCGTTGTAGAAGCCCTCGCGCCAGGTGGCACGCGGGCTCTCAGGCAGCCGCTGGCCCGCCGCGGCGCGCGCACGACGGAGTCGTCGCTGGTTTCGTCCACGATGGTCTCGTCAAAGTCGAAGGTCAGGAGGAAGCGCGGCGCGCCCGGCGCAGCCATCCCGCTGTCCTCTACCAGCTTTGTCCTGAGCGATCAAATCCTTTTGCGTCACCAAAAAGAGTCCCTCAGAGTAAAGGGGGACAGGACCCCTGCGCTTCTCCTGCAGGGTGGGGAGCGGCGGCTGCCGAGGTCTGTCCCGGCTGAGTTTGGAGTGTAAAGAGTGGGGAGAGGGCCTAGCTGAGGTATCTGGGCGCAGGATGGAGCAAGGGGTGCTCACGGGAATTGGAGGGGACGCTGTGTCTTATCCATCCCCGGATTTCTGGCTCCAGCTCTCACGAGTCCCTCCAGACCAGAGGGTCCGTGAACGATGTGCATCTGGGCCGTTCCCTCCACTTGACCCCCGGCCCCATGTTAGGTATTTTTAACCACAATTTTTAAAATGAATGAAGCACTGATAATACATGTTACAACATGGATAAACATTGAAAACATTCTAAGTCAAAGAAGTCATACTGAAAAGGCCACTCATATCACAATCATCTTGTGTGCTTTCAATCCATAGCAGTTTTGAAAATGAGGGAATGGGACTTCCCTGGTGGTCCAGTGGTTAAGACTCTGCGCTCCCAATGTAGGGGGCACAGGTTCGATCCTTGGTCGGGTAACTAAAATCCTGCGTGCACAGCATGGCCAAAAAATAAAATAAAATAAACGTCATTGACCTGGTTTGGGTCATAGCACTGTTCTGGAACCCATCAGAGCACCCATAGGATGGAACATGGGATTGGCTAGATGTGGATCATATGCCCATCTTCAAGGGGGGTGGAACGTAGCATCAGCCTTCTGGAACTGTTTGGACTGGAAACAGGTAAGAAGTTCCCAAAGGAAAGCTGAGGTTCTGGACTTTGGCATGAGAACAGATGCTGGCCTGGGGAAAGCGGCAGATTGCCCGTCACTGACAGCCCACTGCACAGCTGTGGGATCTGAGGGCCAAGGAAGGAAGGGGTTGATTTAGGGTCAGGGGCTGCAGCCACCCAGCCAGTATTCTTGCTGTCCTCCCACGACAGCAAGAACCTCTTTCTCTTGCAAAAGGCACAGCCCTCATTGATGTCTCTGGTGGTGGGAGCCCAGGAGTCACACCTGCCCCCTGGCCACATTACTCACCCATCCCCCAAGAACAATATTGCTCATTTATCCAGTCTCCTCCCTCCTTTACAAAGAGCAGAGACTAAATGCTATGGTGGTTAGGAAATTCTTGCTCAATGAAGCAGTGGGAGGCTCAAGGATTATTCCGTATCGTGGAATCCATAATTGGCAGCTTTCAGAGCCCACATGGGTGCACATGGCTCTCCAAGTCCATGCAGCCTCAGTGTGAAACTGTCCATTGGGTGGCCCAGTTGCTCCCGTATCTTTGACTCTTAATGAGTATGAATATCAAAAGTTTGTTACAGCTGGAAGCCCAAAGGATTGCAAGGCCATGGTCTGCTGTATGGTTGTTGTGTCAGGGACGCACTCAAATGTTTAGACGGTTATTACCTCTCTTGGCAGGCCATGAGCCTGTGAGGGGGAGGCCCTTTTCTCAACCACATGGATGTTAGTAACTGCAACATCCCAAAGGGCTGTCTGTGCTGCCCAGGTAGCTGTTCAATTGCCCAGCAGTATGGTCAGCTCAGTAATTGGCCACAGAGGCTTGACAGGGACCAGACTGGCCTGAGCTGGAGGACCACAGATGACTGCCTGGATGGTCAGAGGTCAAGGGCTGTCCTGAGACTTGATGTCTGTTGATGCCCACTCAGATGGGACAAAGGATGCCTGCAGTCCCCGGAGGGCCCCACCAGCCCTCAGGAGGCAGCACCTGGGGGCTGGTAGGTCGCTGCACCAAGTTCTGTATAAATTCATAGCATGACCATGGAGTGACCTCAGTCAGGCCTGTGCTGGACCGGGGCTGCCCAGGCCAAGTGGGGCCAGCACTCCTCTTTCCAGTTCAGATGGTAGGAGGAAACCCTGTGGACTTCTGAGGCCCTAACAACCGTTGACTGAGGTTGAGCTGGATTTGAAACAGTCAGTGACCAGAGCAGACATTTCATTCTTCTACTACCAGGTTCCAGGATGGGGGGTAGATAACCAGTGGTCCAGGTGAACCCCAAACTCATGAGTGACCCAGGGCAAGTCCTGTCCATCCTAGCGGACTCAGAGGTGTGGGGTTAGGGGGGTCGTGGGCCAGTTATGCTCAACCCTAACCCACTAACCCTAACGCTCAAATCTCTACTGTTAACTCCCTAACCTTAACCTCCTAATCTCTACACCTAAACCTTAATACTCCTAACCCCTAGCCCCTATATACTCGACCTCGACCTGTAAACTCCTAACCCTTACCCTGACCCTGACTCAGACCATCTAACCTAACCCTCTAACCCTGACCCTCTAGCCTGCATCCTTTAACTCTAATCCCTCAAAACCTCATCCTCTTTTTTTTGGTTGCACCTGGTCTTAGTTGCAGCAGGCAGGCTCCTAAGTTGTGGCTCCAGGGCTCCTTAGTCGTGACTCGTGGGCTCCTTAGTTGCAGCTTGCCAACTCCTTAGTTGTGGCATGCGGGCTCCCTGGTTGTGGCATGCGAACTCTTAGTTGCGGCATGAATGTGGGATCTAGGGCCCTGACCAGGGATCGGACCCAGGCCCCCTGCACTGGAAGCACAGAGTCCTATCCACTGCGCCACCAGGGAAGCCCCTCATCCTCTTAATGTACCCTCTAATTCTGTCCCTGAGCCTCTAACCCTGACCCTGACCCTACATTCTAACCCTGAGCCCTGAGCCTGAATTTCTATCCTTACTCTTGACCCTCTAACTCTGAACCTTACTCTACTCCCTAACCCTAACCTCTGAGCCTGACCATGATCCTACACCACCCTTAACCCTAATCCAAATATAGGCCCATATCAGAACAGACTAAAAATTTGAACCCTACTCCAGTCCCTTTTCCCAGTGTAATCAGGACAATAATTTTCATTTTTGTCTGAAACCTAAGCCTGTTCAATTACGCTTTTTCTAAATGAACTCTAATGTAAACTGAACAAAACCTTAATTCTTACACCCACATAACCCTACACTGTTAGTGGTTATATAGACAAACCCTTTGCCTATACCTAACCCTAACCTCTAATTCCTAACCCTAACTCTAACTTACACCCCAACCTCAACCCCAAACCTAACTCTAACCTCTAACCACTCACCCACCCAACACAGCCACCCCAAACCTCAGCCAATGCCTGCTCAACTCCCAAACTATATTCCTAACCCTAAAACACAACCACATCCCCCGTGAGTCCTTATCCTGGCTCCTCCAGCCACAAGCCTACCCTGATCCTCACCATGAAGCTGGGCCTAATCCACCCTTGCATCCTATCAGGCCCAGAGCAAGTTGAAGAGGTTCTCACCTTCTTCTGAGCCCTGTGAACGCCGCCCCCGAGCCCCGTACCCACGGAGATGGCTCATCTGCCTGGCTCTGCACCCCTTGCATATATCACCCAGCAGCATGGTGGGGTTTTGTTTTTGATTTTTTGCCAAGTTTTATTTTAATCCAAGGACTTTGCTTCATACAAAATGTCATTGTAGAAACAATAGCAGAATCCAAAGTTTGGCTGATAAATATTACTCTGGCAGCAAACTAGTCAATCACAGAATTTTTTTTTTAAAGCAAGTCCCAGTTGTGTTGCATGGTTGGGACTTCTCTTTTTGTTTTTGTTTTTTTTAAACACTGTTCTTAAATATAAAGTTTTGCAACAAACCCTTGATTTATATCAAATATAATTAAAAATTAACAAATGAATACATTTTATCAAAAAGTACGAAGATATACATGTCATGCACATACTTGAATATATGTATATATGTATATATTTTACATGCACACATAACTTATTCAAACTACAGCCACTGCTTGACTGGTTCCAGATGCAGACAACTGGTTGATGCACTTCAAATTTGGCAACTCGCTATGAGATTTTGGGGGAAACGTGACAGCTGAGAAGAGACAGCACAGAAACAAAACGCAGAGTCGGGAAAACAAGACAGTATATCCCCCGCTCTCTGTAATTTTCACCAATTCCAGTGTCTAGAAGAATCCAGACAAGCCAGCATGGCTGTGTGGGTCTGAAAAAGTGGATTCTCTGCCCAACATGGCCTGGGGAAGCAGCTGTGGTTCTGCACAGAATGAATACATTCAAAATAATATGGGCTGGGGGACCAGAGACAAAACATCAGTACCCAAATGCACACCCTTCGGCTTTGCAACAGGAGCCAGTGGTGACATGCACAGTCCGAGATTCCCATTTAATTATATCCTATTTGAGTAAAATACTCTGTTATTTTAAAGTTTCAGAGTGTTGTGCCTTCGAGCAAGGAAATTCTATAAAACGGTTTGGTCACAATCATGCTCAAACCCTAGAACAGGTGGCGGTCTTGTGTGTTTTATTTCTAATGTTAAACGTGTGTCTTTTGTTGCATAGCCCTATGGGTTAACGGCATCCACTCACAGGGACACACAGACACGCACACACACACATCACACTCCAAGTTTCTTTAGGAGAATCATGGGGTAAAAGCCAATGGGAACACTCAAATGATCCAGCAAAGGGATCATCTCACATTTCACAATATGGAGGACACACCAGAATCTACTCATCTAAATGCTCCTTTTGTTCACAAAACAAAGGGTCTCCCAGCGCTTTATGCACCACACCCTAACAGTGGTCTTTCTCTTTTGAATGTGGCCCTGAAGCTGGACTTCGTTCGGCTGCCTGCTTTCCCACCTCTCGTGCCAGGAAGGGCGTGGGCTCGGATGCCCAGCTCGGCAGCTGCAGCTGAGCCGCCCCTCCTCCGAGTTCCGGTCGCATTTCCGCTCGGCTCCCACCTGCCCTCACCTGCTCAGAGGCGGCGCCCCTGAGCCGCCTGCCCCGCCCCTCCAACCGCCCCACTTCCCGCCAGCCTCTCCCCATGAGTCCTCCGTGAAAAGAAATTTGCACAACTACAGAGATTGCGCCCTGCCTGTCAGGCACCCCGTCCCTGAGAATCGGGTGTAGAAAGACCGAACGGCCCACGCGGGCCGTGCTACACATGCCCTGCAGCCTCTACTGGTTCGAGGGAAAAGGGCAAACGGCCGCTTCATTCCAACTACGACGGACCTACTGGATGTTTTCTGCATGTTCTCCATTACACCCGCTCTCTACTCGGTTGCTGCGTGGAACAGTTCCCGCAAAGCGCGCTCGCAGCTCACACAGGCCTCCCGGCCCGGCCCCGGGAGCCTGCGCGAGGGCCTAGGAGGTCAGGCACTTGGTCGAGAGCGGCGAGAGCCGGGGCGGGCTGGCTGGCCGCCCGGACTGGACACGGCGCATCTCCTCGAGCAAGCCAAGCACACACATCCTGAGAGGCGGAGATCCTCCTATAGGTTTCCTGTCTTACAGTCATGTTAACCTTCCCTTCCCCGTTATTCTGGTTTTTAATTTTTATTTTCTGATCAAGTATATAGAGTCAACAAACGAGGGAAGGGTGTCGTGACTAAAACTCAAAGCCAACAGCAAGAACGTCGTCCAGATTTGGTCCCTGTCAGGGCTGACCGTGTCTGGGAGAGGACAGAGCATCTCCGTGTGTTTCTAGTGCCTAGTCGCCATTCTAGCTTAGAAGGGCGCCACCGGACTGCTGGCGTGCGGGGGCTGACGAGACCTGCTCGGTTTACCACCGACTCCGTCCTGAGGTCTCGCCTGCCCCTCTGCACCCCACGTTTGGATGAAGGATGATCCGCACGGGATTCAGCCCTCCTGCAAAACGCTCCCAGCACACACCTCGGATGCCGGTCCTTCACCAGGGCCGCTCAGCGCACACAGCCGCGTCCTGGGTAGGCTCTGAGCTGTGAGACCCGCGGAGGCAGCGCGGCAGGGGTACAAACGGCTCCAGCCGGCGTGAGGGAGGAGACGCCGGGGCGAGGCCCTCCTCCCGGGGCTGCTGCCCCCGCCTCGGCGCCCGAGCGCCCCCGGAGCCCAGCGCGGATGATAAAACTCATCACCTGGGACGCGCCCGCCGGTCGCGGTGCGGCTAGCACCAGTGGTCTTGGTCGGGGTGGTGGTAGCTGTGCCGCCCCCGGCCGCCCCCGCCAGCGCTGAGCCCCAGAGTGCAGTGGTAGCCGTTGGGCACCCGGCGGAGGGGGTGGGACTGCGAGGTCCGGGAGGACACGTAGGACGTCCGGGAGGAGCGGCCCGAGTCGGTGGCCACGGCCCCCTCGAAGGGGAGCGCGTCCTCAGGCTGGGTGCGGGCAGCAGCTTCGCTGTCCAGACGCTGCCCCAGGTACGGGTCGGAGCCGATCCGAGAGCTGGGGGCCAGGGGCTGGCTGAGGGGGTCTCTCTGGAGCAGGGCGTTGTGCTCTGAGAGGCCACGGCTAAGCCGGCCGGGGGAGAAGGCAGGGAGGCTGGTCTGGGCCCCAGCAAAGTGGACGGGCGAGGAGTTGGCCGTCTTATAGGTGATGCTGGGACGGGGGGTCAGCGGGGTCTGGGGCAGCTGCCTCCGCCCGCCGCGGCCAGGGGTGCTAGCACCAGATGTTGGCAGCAGGGGGCTCCCGTTCGCTGAACCACCGCCCTGCAGGAACGGGAACACAGCAAGCCCCGATGGAAGGGCAGGGCGAACAGAGCACAGCACAGGGGAGAGCCACGCGGGGGGCGGGGGCGGGGCGGCCCCAGGAGGGCGGGATGGCAGTCTGGGGGCGGCGGTGACACCAAGGGATAGGCACGGGGCCAGGGAGCAGGAGACCACAGCCCAGCCCGCCTCAGTCAGAGGAAAGCGAAGGAGGGACTGGACACAGCGGGAGGCCCAGGGCTCCGCGCGGCGGGACGGACGGGCCGGGAAGCGAGGCGTGCAGACTTGGGCCTAGGAACCAGGACGGGAAGGGGCTCCCGCCCGGACCCCAGGGAGCGCGGGCGAGGCGGGTCCTGAGGCCCACGTACCTGTCTCGGGGGTCCTGGCTCCTGCCCAGAGGTTGGCGACGCGGGGTGACTGCTGAGCGGGGGCTGGGGCTGGGGCGGCTCACGGCCCCCAAAGCGGTCGCAGGAGTAGAAGCGCTGCTTCTCGGAGGAGGAGGAGGAGGGCTGCCTTCGCTCCTGGGACCGGCCCCGCTCCTGCCTGCGCTCCCGCCGGCAGCCTGCGGGCCCGTCCCCCGGGGGCGGCCCTGGCCCCGCGGCGCTGTTGGGTGCTGGCGGGGGGAGAGGAGAAGTCAGCGCAGCCACGCCGGCGGCAAGACAGACCCCACCCCGGCCTGGCCGCCCAGGGCCAGCAGAGGGTCCCAGGGAAGAGCTGGGGGGTGTTCCTGCCTGGTCTCAGGCTCAGGGCTGGCTGTGGGGTTGTGAGGTGCAGAAAGGAAGGGGGTTCCCACGTGCTCTTGAACCCCCAACTCGAGCCACCGCCCCTCGAGAGACCCCTCGCACGCACCGCCCTCTGTGTCTGCGGACAGGCTGGGCCCCTTCTCCAGGGACCTCGGCTTCCTGTCCCTGCGGCGATGGCAGCGGTGGTGATGGTGGGGGGCGGCCTGGCTGGGCGGAGCGCGGTCCAGGGCGGCGTTGCAGAGACGAGCCACGGGGGGGCGCTGGGGCGCCAGGGTGGAGACGGAGCGCTTCATGGGGCTGGCGTCGGGGACCGGCTGCGGGCGGGGACACGGGTCGGCGCACGGCCTGAGAGTGGGGTCCAGGGAGGCCCAGGGCGGCGGGGAAGCCGCCATGACACGGGGGCTGGGCAGACCACAGGACACGGCCCATCGGGAGGAATGGGCCTGGGACTCTAACCCTGAAGTTGGGGCATCTTCCCAGACAAGGGAGGCTGTGCCCCAGGGGGCTGGGGGGAGCGGGGAGCATGGCGCCAGGGAGGGCCTGGCCTGCGGCCTGGCAGGGTCCCTGGGGAGGCTCCCTGAAGTTGGGGCATCTCCCCAGACAAGGGAGGCTGTGCCCCAGGGGGCTGGGGGGAGGGGGGAGCATGGCGCCAGGGAGGGCCTGGCCTGCGGCCTGGCAGGGTCCCTGGGGAGGCCCCCTGCGGGGCTGGGGTTCAGGGACCACCAAGCCCTTCCCTCTCCCTGGACTGCTCTCGCCCACCCGAGACCCACCGCTTCTTCAGAAGCACTCTGCACAAAATGCTGTTTGTGGGCCCGTCTGTCTCTCCCAGGCCGGGCGGGGCCCAGGAGGCCTCTTGGCCTCAGCGTCCCTACATAGGACAGGGAGGGTGCCAGGAAGAGGGAGGCTATCGGCCTGGCTGGAAGGATCCCGGGCGGGGGCCAGAGCTGCCTCGGCGGCCACGGTGAGACCACTGTGCCAGCCCTTCCGTCCATCCAGCACCGCGAGGCTGCTCCCCCAGGGCTGAAAGCACAACCCACGGGAACGGGCTCACCCAGCGCCACTGCTCGGGCTCAGGCATCAAGGAGGGGGAAGAGGCGCCAGCGTGGCACCGAAGGGAGGCGGCCAGGCCAGGAGGGCACCAGGCGCAGTGGGCAGAGACGGGGCAGTGAGGGGTCGGAAGAGGAATGCTCGCCCCAAGGCCTCAGCCCGGGAAACAGCGCCGCACCCCCCTGGCCAGGGTCTTCCTGCCAGCTGGTCAAGCGAGTCCCAGAGAAAGAGCCTCCAGTGCCCAGAGAGAGAGCAGGGTCACCCCCAGGGCCTCCGTCCCTGAAGTTGGGGCATCTCCCCAGACAAGGGAGGCTGTGCCCCAGGGGGCTGGGGGGAGGGGGGAGCATGGCGCCAGGGAGGGCCTGGCCTGCGGCCTGGCAGGGTCCCTGGGGAGGCCCCCTGCGGGGCTGGGGTTCAGGGACCACCAAGCCCTTCCCTCTCCCTGGACTGCTCTCGCCCACCCGAGACCCACCGCTTCTTCAGAAGCACTCTGCACAAAATGCTGTTTGTGGGCCCGTCTGTCTCTCCCAGGCCGGGCGGGGCCCAGGAGGCCTCTTGGCCTCAGCGTCCCTACATAGGACAGGGAGGGTGCCAGGAAGAGGGAGGCTATCGGCCTGGCTGGAAGGATCCCGGGCGGGGGCCAGAGCTGCCTCGGCGGCCACGGTGAGACCACTGTGCCAGCTCTTCCGTCCATCCAGCACCGCGAGGCTGCTCCCCCAGGGCTGAAAGCACAACCCACGGGAACGGGCTCACCCAGCGCCACTGCTCGGGCTCAGGCATCAAGGAGGGGGAAGAGGCGCCAGCGTGGCACCGAAGGGAGGCGGCCAGGCCAGGAGGGCACCAGGCGCAGTGGGCAGAGACGGGGCAGTGAGGGGTCGGAAGAGGAATGCTCGCCCCAAGGCCTCAGCCCGGGAAACAGCGCCGCACCCCCCTGGCCAGGGTCTTCCTGCCAGCTGGTCAAGCGAGTCCCAGAGGAAGAGCCTCCAGTGCCCAGAGAGAGAGCAGGGTCACCCCCAGGGCCTCCGAGAGGACATGAGGGAAAAGGGTGGCTTGAGGAGGCCCTGTGTGTGATTTCTGGGGGAGTGAAGAGCTGGAGTGGGAGAGGCGTGTCCCAGAGACAGGGAAGGGCTGGGTCAGTGACACGGGGCAGTGGGGCGTGTCCCAGAGACAGGGCGGGGCTGGGTCAGTGACACGGGGCAGTGGGGACTCTTGCTGGCCTGGCCAAACCTCTCGAGGCCAGCATCGTGTTCTGAGGGTTCCAAACAGGGCTGGTGGTGTCCAGGCTACTGTGCATTCGGGGAGGCTCCAGCTCAGCAAAGCCCGCGTGTGGGACACAAGCTCCTCCATGCCAAGTCTCCTCACCCCCAACCCACCTCCCATAACCCCAACCCTCCCAGACCACCCACCTGAGTCTCCGCTGCCAGGCGGGGCATGGAGGCCGCTCGGCCCTGGCTCTCCAGCCCGGGTTGGGGCTCCCCGTCAGGGCCTCTCAGGGTCACGCTCTGCATCTGGACATCCACAGCCTGGGGGGACAGCAGCCCCCCAGTCACACCCACCCCCATCCCACTCTCACCTTCTCCCCCATGCCAGCCTCCCCCCAACCCTGCTCTCGCCCTCACCCTCCCACTCTCACCCCACCCCCAACTCGGCCCCCAGCCCTGGGAGCCCTCACCGGTTTTCCCGTCTGCACCACCGGGATCTCCGTGGAGTGGCCACGCTCCAGCGGCGTCCTCACCTCGCAGGGCACCTCCTGGGTCCTCTGAGTGCCCCAGGAGACCGACTCCTTGATGCCACCCTCTTGGGTATGTCTGTGGAGGAGAGAGGATTGTCCTGTGGGCCTGGGGGTCCATGGGCCACAGAACCTGGCTCCCAGGCGCCAGAAACCTCCACCCCGACCCTGTTCTGGGCTAGAAGGAGCCCAGAGGAAGGAGGCCCCTTGAGTGTGGTCACTCTCCAGTGGAGGTACAGCAATGGCCGTGCCCGCTCAGAGCCGATGGGCAGAGAGAGGACCCTAGTCTGGGGACATCTGGCCTAGACAGGGGCTCACATGTGCGGTGGGACAAGGCCACACACATGCACACGGTGAGGCATCCAGCCTGCGCTGCTGCTCCGTCAGCCCTGATGGCCCACGGCTACTCACGACTCCCCTGACCCCAGCCACGGAGGCCTTCCTGCCCTGGGGTCTAGGCACAAGTGTCACCTTTGCTGAGACCACTTTGGAGACCTTCCCCACCACATGCAACCTAACCGCCTGCCCTCTCCTTGTCAGTGTCTGTCTTTCTTATGGTGTTTCCCAAGTGGCAGCAAAACAGCCCAGCATTTGCCTGGGTTTCTGCTCGTTCGCGTGTACAGCGAGGCATCACATACATTCTCCGTCGCCCAGGTTGAGTGGTAACCATCACACCCTGAGCTCAGAGGTGAAGCCCGATGGCCTCAGCTGGCCACGCTGATGACAGACCCACCATCACTGGGGCTTCTGAGAACATCCTTCATCTTCTCAAGTTGCAAGCATCTCCCCTGCACTGTGCTGTCTGGAGCTGCTCC
>NW_021147226.1:0-5006 GCF_002837175.3 Physeter macrocephalus
TATACTTTTCCGGTGACTAGAGTGTGCTGAGTCCAGTTCCTTGAGCTATAGGGTAGGGCTTGTCGATTACCTATTTGGTCTTTGGAACGTATCTGTGCTAATTTCAACCTCCTGCTTGATGCCTCACCCCACTCCACCTTCCCCTTTAGTAAACAAAAGTGTGTTTTCTAAATGTGTGACTCTGTTTCTGTTTGTAATTTAGTTCATGTGTAGCAATTTTTAGATTCCACCTGTAAGTGATATCTTATAAGAAGTCTCTTTTCTGTTGGACATATTTCACTTAGAATGATCAAACCAAGTCCACCCGAGTCACTGCAACTGGCCTTATTCCATTGATTTCAAGGCTGAGTAATATTCCATTGTACATAAGTACCACATGTTCTTTATCCATTTTTTCCTTCCAAGGACATTTAGGTTGTATCCAAGTCTAGGCTCTTATAAACAGAGCAGCACTAAACGTTGGAGTGCTTGTGTCCTGTCGATTTTTGGTTTTTCCAAGATATACACCTATGAGTGGAAGTGCTTATGCTCTGTAGCTCTGTTTCTTAGATTTCTTAGGAAACACAATATACTTCTCCAGAGTTGCCTTTGGCAAGTTACATTCCAACCATCAGCGTAGCAGGGCTGCCTTTGCTCCTCGCCCTGTCCTGCATTTCTTGCTTCTACACTTTGTGAGCGTGGCCCTTCTGTCCGATGCGAAGTGATACCTCTTTGTAGTGTTGATTTGCATTGCCCGCTTCTTTGGTTGTCCTAAAAGGGCGTATGTGTGTTTCCTGAATATATTCAGGAAAAACGCATATGCCCTTTTTGGCCAAGTGCATCACTGGTGAAGTTAAGACGCTTTTCACGGGCTTTAATGGAGAGTCCAATCTACCTCTTGAAATCCCTTTCCTGCAATTCTGCCTTGCTTTCAAATCCTTTTCGTTGACTTACCTCAAGATATTTTTCGACGATAGGTATCATTTACAACCCTGCAGGACTGTGAATTGCAGTGCCCTTGAGCTCCAATTTTCAACTTGCTTTTTTGGGAACTGGCCACAAAACAGCGGGGTTGTTTCAAGCCCTATTCTGGTTCCGGAGGTAAGCTGAGGCTTTGGTCAATTCGTCTTCCTGATAGGAAATTAGAGTGACAAGTGCCTGTGCAAACACCTATGGCTTGTCTCTCATTGGTTCCACCCCTTCCTCTTCATCCTCCGGACAAATTCCAAACTGTGCGAAAGAGGGTTAGAAGGTGCTGATTCCCCAAGTGGGGAGATTGTTAGGAAGGAGGCTGGAGGTGGGAACCCGACCACCAGGAGATGAGGGGATAAGGTGCCTTTTCCAAACTCTTACCCATCAGACGGTGTACCATCCTCTCGGTGTCCCATGCATGTTTTAGCTGTAGGAAGATTCCCCTCCACCTGCAGATTTGGGACCCCTGGCATGGGGACCAGGCAGTATTACTAACAGCTGCTGTCTTTTCTGACCATCCTCACCGATCCTCTCAGCCCCACGAGTGTCCAGCCTTAGGTCCCATCCAGCTGTGGGTCTAGATGTGGTTAATCGAGTTGCATCACAGCCCAGCCTTAGGTCCCATCCAGCTCTGGGTCTAGATGTGGTTAATCGAGTTGCATCACAGCCCCTGATCGAATTTTGTAAGAATTCCTCTCTCTCTCACTGTCTTTTTTTTTTTTTTAATTTATTTTTATAATGGGGTTTAGCTGATTTTCCACTCTGTGTGTCTTGCTGCTGTACATCCACTTGATTCACTTACAGAGAGACATCAATAAATTCTTTTTCAGTATCTACTAGTCAGATATATTCTTTTCCTGTGCATAGAGTGTGCTGTCCAGTTCTTTGCGCAATGAGTAGGTCTTGTCCATTACATTATTTGTTTATGGAATGGTATCTGTGCCAATTTCAACCTCCTGGTTTATGCATCACCATACCGCACCTTTCCCCTTAAGCAGCCATAAGTGTGTTTTCTAAATGTATGACTCTGTTCTGCTTTGTAATTCAGTTCATGTGTGGCGATTTTAAAATTCCCCCTATAAGTGATATCTTACGATAAGTTTCTTTTCTTTCTGACTTATTTCACTCTCAATGCCCATACCTATGTTCCCCCGAGTTGCTGCAACTGGCCTTATTTCATTGATTTCAGGGCTGAGTAATATTTCATTGTACATAAGTACCCAATCTTCTTTATCCATTTTTTCCTTCCAAGGACATTTAAGTTGTACCCAAGTCGAGGCTCTTGTAAACAGAGCAGCACTAAACGTTGTGGTGCCTGTGTCCTGTTGATTTTTGGTTTTCCAAGCTATAAGCCCGTGAGTGGAAGTGCTGTATGCTCTGTAGCTGTGCTGTTTAGATGTTTTAAGAAACACAATACACTTCTCCAGAGTGGCCTTCAGCAATTTACATTCCCCCGTCAGCTTGACAGGGCTCCCCTTTCTCCCCACCCTGTCCTGCATTTCTGGTTTTTACCAATTGTGAGGATGGCCCTTCTTTCAGATGCGAAGTGATACCTCTTTGTAGTGTTGATTTGTATTGCCTGCTTGTCTGGTAGGCCAAAAAGGGCGTATGCGTTTTTCCTGAACAGGAAAAACGCATACGCCCTTTTTGGCCAACTTCATCCTTGGCGAAGTTCTGCCACTTTTCATGTGCTTTAAGGGTGAGTCCAATCTACCTCTGGAAATCCCTTTCCTGCAATTCTGCCTTGCTTTCAAATCCTTTTCGTTGACTTACCTCAAGATATTTTTCGACGATAGGTATCATTTACCGCCCTGCAGGTTTGTGAAGTGCAGTGCCCCTGAGCTCCATTTTCCAACTCGCTTTTTAGGGAATTGGCCACAAAAGAGCAGGATTGCGTCAAGCCGTATTCTGGTTCCGGGGGCAGGCTGAGCCTTTGGTCAATTCGTCTTTCTGATTGGAAATTAGAGCGACATGTGCCTGTGCAAACACCTAGGGCTGGTCTCTCATTGTTCCCCCCATTCCAGTTCATCCTCCGGACATATTCCAAACTGTTCGAAACAGGATGTTGAAGGTGCTGATTCCCCAAGTCGGGAGATCGTTAGGAAAGAGGCTGGAGGTGGGAACCCGAGCACCAGGAGATGAGGAGATGAGGGGCCTTTTCCAAACTCTTACCGATCAGACGGTGGACCATCCTCTGTGTGTCCCATGCATGTTTTAGCTGTAGGAAGATTTCCCTGCACCTGGAGATTTGGGACCCATAGAATGGGGACCAGGCAGTATTACTCTAAAGGGGCTGCATTTGCTGGCCTATCCTCACCAATCCTCTCAGCCCGACGAGTGTCCAGCCTTAGGTCCCATCCAGCTGTGGGTCTAGATGTGGTCAATCCAGGTTGCATTGCAGCTCCTGATAGAATTTTGTAAGAATTCCTCTCTCTCTCACTGTCTTTTTTTAAAATGTATTTTTATAATGGGTTGTAGCTGATTTTCATTGCTGTTTCTTGCTTCTATACCATTCCAGTTCATCCTCCGGACATATTCCAAACTGTTCGAAACAGGATGTTGAAGGTGCTGATTCCCCAAGTCGGGAGATCGTTAGGAAAGAGGCTGGAGGTGGGAACCCGAGCACCAGGAGATGAGGAGATGAGGGGCCTTTTCCAAACTCTTACCGATCAGACGGTGGACCATCCTCTGTGTGTCCCATGCATGTTTTAGCTGTAGGAAGATTTCCCTGCACCTGGAGATTTGGGACCCATAGAATGGGGACCAGGCAGTATTACTCTAAAGGGGCTGCATTTGCTGGCCTATCCTCACCAATCCTCTCAGCCCGACGAGTGTCCAGCCTTAGGTCCCATCCAGCTGTGGGTCTAGATGTGGTCAATCCAGGTTGCATTGCAGCTCCTGATAGAATTTTGTAAGAATTCCTCTCTCTCTCACTGTCTTTTTTTAAAATGTATTTTTATAATGGGTTGTAGCTGATTTTCATTGCTGTTTCTTGCTTCTATACATCCACTTGATGCACTTACAGAGAGACATCAATAAATTCTTTTTCAGTTTCTCCTAGTCAGATATATTCTTTTCCTGTGCATAGAGTGTGCCGAGTCCAGTTTTTTGAGAAACGAGTAGGTCTTGTCGATTCCAGTATTGGTTTATGGAACGGTATCTGTGCCAATTTCAACCTCCTGGTTTATGCGTCACCCCACTGCACCTTTCCCCTTTAGCAACCATAAGTGTGTTTTGTAAATGTGTGACTGTGTTCTGTTTTGTAATTCAGTTCATGTGTGGCGATTTTTAGATCCCCCCTATAAGTGACATCTTATGATAATATTCATTTTGTCTGACTTATTTCACTCTCAATGACCGTAGTTAACTCCCCCCGAGTTGCTGCAACTGGCCTTATTTCATTGATTTCAGGGCTGAGCAATATTCCATTGTACATAAGTACCCAATCTTCTTTATCCATTTTTTCCTTCCAAGGACATTTCAGTTGTACCCAGGTCGAGGCTCTTGTAAACAGAGCAGCAGTACACGTTGGGGTGCCTGTGTCCTGTCGATTTTTGTTTTTTCCAAGATATAAACCCATGAGTGGAAGTGCCGTATGCTCTGTAGCTCTGTTTTTTAGATGTTTTAGGAAGCACAATACAGTTCTCCAGAGTGGCCATTGGCAATTTACATTCCCCCCCTCAGCATAACAGGGCTCCCTTTTCTCCGCGCCCTGTCCTGCATTTGTGGTTTTTACCCTTTGTGAGGATGGCCCTTCCTCACAGCTGGGATGTGATACCTCTGTAGTGTTGATTTGTGTTGTCCGCTTTTAAAAAAATTTTTTTAATATATATTTTTAAATTTTTAAAATT
The DNA here is from genome assembly GCF_002837175.3 of Physeter macrocephalus. Taxonomy (NCBI): domain Eukaryota; kingdom Metazoa; phylum Chordata; class Mammalia; order Artiodactyla; family Physeteridae; genus Physeter; species Physeter macrocephalus. The sequence continues at coordinate 4,803 of NW_021147226.1, forward strand.
AATTAATTAATTAATTTATTTATTTTTGGCTGTGTTGGGTCTTCATTTCTGTGTGAGGGCTTTCTCTAGTTGCGGCGGGTGGGGGCCACTCTTCATCACGCTGTGCAGCCCTCTCACTATCGCGGCCTCTCTTGTTGCGGAGCACAAGCTCCAGACGCGCAGGCTCAGTAGTTGTGGCTCACGGGCCTAGTTGCTTCGCGGCAT
>NW_021147226.1:6135-6831 GCF_002837175.3 Physeter macrocephalus
GTTCTGTTTTGTAATTCAGTTCATGTGTGGCGATTTTTAGATCCCCCCTATAAGTGACATCTTATGATAATATTCATTTTGTCTGACTTATTTCACTCTCAATGACCGTAGTTAACTCCCCCCGAGTTGCTGCAACTGGCCTTATTTCATTGATTTCAGGGCTGAGCAATATTCCATTGTACATAAGTACCCAATCTTCTTTATCCATTTTTTCCTTCCAAGGACATTTCAGTTGTACCCAGGTCGAGGCTCTTGTAAACAGAGCAGCAGTACACGTTGGGGTGCCTGTGTCCTGTCGATTTTTGTTTTTTCCAAGATATAAACCCATGAGTGGAAGTGCCGTATGCTCTGTAGCTCTGTTTTTTAGATGTTTTAGGAAGCACAATACAGTTCTCCAGAGTGGCCATTGGCAATTTACATTCCCCCCCTCAGCATAACAGGGCTCCCTTTTCTCCGCGCCCTGTCCTGCATTTGTGGTTTTTACCCTTTGTGAGGATGGCCCTTCCTCACAGCTGGGATGTGATACCTCTGTAGTGTTGATTTGTGTTGTCCGCTTTTAAAAAAATTTTTTTAATATATATTTTTAAATTTTTAAAATTAATTAATTAATTAATTTATTTATTTTTGGCTGTGTTGGGTCTTCATTTCTGTGTGAGGGCTTTCTCTAGTTGCGGCGGGTGGGGGCCACTCTTCATC
>NW_021147226.1:7474-11089 GCF_002837175.3 Physeter macrocephalus
TATGCGTTTTTCCTGAATATATTCAGGAAAAACGCATACGCCCTATTTGACCAACTCCATCCTTGGCGAAGTTCAGCCGCTTTTCATGTGCTTTAAGGGTGAGGCCAATCTACCTGTTGAAATCCCTTTCCTGCAATTCTGCCTTGCTTTCAAATCCTTTTCTTTGACTTACGTCAAGATAGTTTTCGACGATAAGTATCATTTATAGCCCTGCAGGTCTGTGAATTGCAGTGCCCCTGAGCTCCATTTTTTAACTTGATTTTTGGGGAACTGGCCACAAAACAGCAGGATTGCTTCAAGCCCTATTCTGGTTTTGGAGGCAAGCTGAGCCTTTGGTCAATTCATCCTCCTGATTGGAAATTAGAGTGACATGTGCCTGTGCAAACACCTAGGGCTTTTCTCTCATTGGTTACCCGCCTTCCTCTTCATCCTCTGGACAAATTCGAAACTGTTCGAAACAGGACATTGTAGGCGCTGATTCCCCAAGTGGGGAGATTGTTAGGAAAGAGGCTGGTGGGCAGAACCTGAGCACCAGGAGATGAGGAGATGAGGTGCCTTTTCCAAACTCTTCCCGAACTGACGGTGTACCATCCTCTGTGTGTCCCATGCATGTTTTAGCTGTACGAAGGGTCCCCTGCACCTGAAGATTTGAGACCCATGGATCGGGGACCAGGCAGTATTACTGTAAAAGGGCTGCATTTGCTGTCCCATCCTCACCAAAACTCTCAGCCCCGCGAGTATCCAGCCTTATGTCCCGTCTAGCTATGGATCTAGATGGGGTCAATGCACGTTGCATCACAGCCCCTGAACGAATTTTGTAACAGTTTCTCTCTGTGTCTTTTTTTGTAATTTATTTTTATAATGGGGTGTAGCTGATTTTGAATGCTGTCTTTCTTGCTCCTGCACATCCACTTGATTCACTTACAGAGAGACATTCATAAATTCTTTTTCAGATCCTTACCAGTCGTATATATTCTTTTCTGGTGACTAGAGTGTGCTGAGTCCAGTTCTTTGAGCTCTAGAGTAGGTCTTGTCGATTACCTATTTGGTCTTTGGAAGATATCTGTGCTAATCTCAACCCTCTGGTTTATGCCTCACCCCATCCCACCTTTCCCCTTTAGCAGCCATAAGTTTGTTTTCTAAATGTGTGACTCTGTTTCTGTTTTGTAATTTAGTTCATGTGTAGCTATTTTTAGATTCCACCTATAAGTGATATCTTATGCTAAGTGTCTTTTTGTGTCTGACTTATGTCACTTAGAATGATCGTACCTAAGTCCACCTGAGTTGTTGCAACTGGCCTTATTTCATTCGTTTCATGGCTGAGTAATATTCCATTGTACGTAAGTACCATATCTCCTTTATCCAGTTTTTCCTTCCAAGGACATTTATATTGTTTCTAAGTCGAGGCTCCTGCAAAAGGGCTGCGCTAATAGTTGAAGTGCCTGTGTCCTATGGATTTATGGTTATCCCGAGATATACACCCAGGAGTGGAAGTGCCGTATGCTCTGTAGCTCTATTTTTTTTTAAATTAATTAATTAATTTTTTTTGCCTGGGTTGTGTCTTTGTTATTGCGTGCAGGGTTTCTCTAGTTGCAGCAAGTTGGGGCTACTCTTTGTTGAAGTGCATGGGCTTCTCATTGCAGTGGCTTCTCATCTTGTGGAGCATGGGCTCTAGGCGTCAGGCTTCAGTAGTTATGGTGCACGGGCTCAGTAGTTGTGGCTCACGGGCTCTGGAGCACAGGCTCAGTAGTTGTGGCGCACGGGCTTTGTTGCTCCATGGAATGTGTTATCTTTCCGGACCAGGGCTCGAACCCATGTCCTCTGCATTGGCAGTTGGATTCTTAACCACTGCGCCACCAGGGAAGTCCCTATAGCTCTATTTTTTAGAATTTTTAGGAAACATCATACCCTTCTCCATCGTGGCTGTTAGCAATTGACATTCCCATCAGCGTAGCAGGGTTCCCTTTTCTCCACATCCTCTCCTCCATTTCTTGTTTTTACGTTTTGCCCATCCTGACTGGGCAAAGCGATACATCTTTGTAGTGTTGATTTGTATTTCCGGCATGTTTGGTTGGCACAAGGGCGTATGGATTTACACCTGTATGCCCTTTTTGGCCAACTGAATCATAGGCAATGTTGAGCAGCTTTCATGTGCTTTAACAGCGAGTCCAATCTACCTCTTGCAATCTGGTTCCTGCAATTCTGCCTTGTTTCCAAGTCCTTTTCAGTTACTGACCCCAAGACATTTTCCCCCCGATAGTTGTCATTTACAGCCCTGCAGGCGTTGTGGATTGTGGTGCCCCTGAGCAACTGTCTTCAACTTGTTTCTGGAACCGGCCACAAAGTGGCAGGATTGCTTCAAGCCCCATTCTGGTTACAGCGGAAGCCTGAGCCTTTGGGAAATTCCTCTTCCTGATTGGAAAGTAGAGTGGCATGTGCTGTCCAAGCACGTAGAGCTTGTTTTTCATTCCTTTCCCCCTTTCCCTTTCATCCTCCCGAGAAATTCCAAGCCGTGCACCACCGGCTGTTGAGTGTGCGGACTTCCCCAGGTGGGGAGAGTCTAAGGAACGAGGCTGGAGCGGGGAACCCTCCCCCAGGACATGTGGAGATGGGGTGACTTTTCCAAACTCTTCCCGCCCCTCCGGCCCCCCATCCTCTGGGGTTCTGTCCGGACGCCGCGGGGCTTCCAGCGGTGCGGGGCTCGGGGGCCGCCCTGCGGGGAACAGCCCTGATCCCGCGCCTGCAGCGCCGCCTGCTGGTCTCTCCGTCCTGCGTCGGGCACAGTCTCCACCTTCCGCGCTGCCTCGGGTGCCCTGTCTCCACACTGTTCAGTGCTCAGCCCCTCTGCCCCATCGCCAACACGTCCAGCTCCACACCCCTCGTCAGCCTCAGGGATGACCCAGGACTGGGCTCCCCGCCTGCCTACCCCCGGTCGGTGTCCTCAGTCCACCTGTGCAGACAGGTGAGGAGCCCCTCCAGAGGTTCCCGAATGCTTCTCCCCTCCATCCTCCCTGAGCTCGGCCCAGGTCCTGTCGGGATGGTCCACCCTCACCAAGCCCCCAAGTACATGCCAAGGGCAGGCATCAGGCCTGTTGCGTGCACTGCTGTGCATCCTGCTGTATACACAGGCATGACCCTGCCCCAGGGTGCCCGAAAGGCAGCCTTACCTCGGGATGTGGGGAGAGGGGCTGCCCACAGGGCCGACATCATCGCTCGGCTCACCAGGCAAGGGGAGCATTGTTCTCGCTCCTTGGACCCCTTCTCACCCAGCCTGACCCCGACCCGGCTTTGTTCACACCCCCGCTGTCCCGCCATTGGCCTCGCTCTTGTGAGCAGAGCAGGACAGTGTGGTCAGTGGTCACAGGCTGAGACACAGACACTGGCTGACCCGCGTGCACCCAGCTGACCCCACAGAACGGGCACCGCACTCCCATCCGCCCCCAGGCCTGGTCCCTCCTCTTGAGAAGTTCCCTAGGGTGGGGTCCTGGTGCAGAAGGTGCCCCCATGCTGTGACCTCCTGAGCCTCCAGTGAGGATAACGGGAGTGGGGGAAGACTTGTTCACAGAGAGGGAGCTTCTGCCAGAACAGAGCCTGGGGCTGCTGCCCTGACCCCAG
>NW_021147226.1:12983-13381 GCF_002837175.3 Physeter macrocephalus
GAGTCCTGTGAGCCTCCCAGCCGGTCCCTGAAGGTGAGGGCGGCCCTGCAGACCCCAGCCCTCTCCTCCACATCTAGTAGGTGGAAGACCCACTTCTCCTTGCCATTCCAGAAGTGGTTCTGGAGCTGTCCTGGGAGGGCTTCTGGGGTTATGCAGGCTGAGACCCTGTTGCTGTCTCCCCACTTCCCCACAGGAATATCCAGAGCAAGCTGTTTGCCCTGTTGCCTGAATGCCCCCCCACCACTTTTCTCAGGAAAGAATCAGGGGTTTCTGTAGCAGCGTCTGCAGGCAGCTCTGCATCTGGGCCCACGTTCACATCTTCTGTGTAAACACCGAGAACCTTCCCTGACACGTGCCCCCGGCTGACCACCTCCGCAAGCCGACCACAGGCCCCAGTG
>NW_021147226.1:15508-17595 GCF_002837175.3 Physeter macrocephalus
TGACGGCCTGGACCTCGAATGTTCTGGGCAGGAAGAGGGCTGAGGAGGAGGCCAGCCTGTCCCATCTGCCTCCCGGGGTCCCAGACACAGGGCTCGGGGGCTGCTGGGCCTTGAGGTCTGGATGCTTCCAGGTGTGGGATGAAGCTGCCACTGCCCGCTGGAGCTGCTCCTTCCGAGATTCAGGAAACAGGGGGACCCACCAAACGTAGCCCATCCCCAGGCTCTGCTGCAAGTCTGCTCGGATTTTCTCTCCTGATCCTGAAGGCAGACCTGGGAGAAACAGGGCCTGCGATTCCCATACTGACGGTGTTCTGTGGACTTTCCACTAGACCCCTTCCTACCCTGTTCTGAGCAAATTACTAGTCAGTCCGTGCTACCATCACCCCACGAGCAGACCAGGAAGCTGAGGCTCCGAGAAGCCAAGTAATCCAGCCGGAAGCACAGCTGTGGGACCACGGAGTGGGGTCTGCACCTGCCGCCCGCCCAGGGGGACTGTCCACTCCCCGCAGTTTCCACGCCTATTCCCTTCACCCCCTCCCGGGGCCAGATCACAGAGCATCCTCCTGGGGGGACTCACTCACCTTCTTCTAACAGGATCCGTCTCACTATCCTGTTCTGGGATCATCCGGAAGGCTTGTCACTGAAGCACGTTCAGCCTCAGGTCACCAGGGCGGCTTTCCTGGATCACACTCACCACCTGCACGTCCACTCTCAGCTCAGACCCAGAAAGGTCCCCTCGGCCCCGAGCCCCATGGCTCTGCCTGGGCTCCCACCCCCTCCTTCCTGGTCTGTCCCTCTCATGTCCCCCGCAGGGTTACCAGGAGTTCCCACCTGCCCCAGGCAAGCTGTCTGCTCTATCCTGGGGATGCCTCCATGGTGCCAGATGGAAGAAACAAGAGGTACCCGTGGGGCCTCCCTCACACAGCACAGTGGCCAGCACCCGCCTACTCACTTCATCACTCTGGATAGACAGGGCTTCAGGGGGTCCATGGCATCTCCTGGTCCTCATTTCATCTCAGCACTGCTCACAGGGAAGTTGCTAAGCAACTCTGTGCCGGCTGCACAGAGAGGACGCTCATACACACACCCCCCTCCCAGCCCACGGGTCTCTCGTGGCCAGGCCCCTCCCAGGCTATGGAGCTCGCCTGCGCAGGCACCCAGCAGCCCACGGGGCTCTGGTGGTCAAGGCCCCTCCCTGGGTATGGAGCTCACCTGGGCCGGCACCCAGCAGCCCACGGGGCTCTCGTGGTCAGGCCCCTCCCAGGGTATGGAGCTCACCTGGGCCGGCACCCAGCAGCCCACGGGGCTCTCGTGGTCAGGCCCCTCCCAGGGTATGGAGCTCACCTGAGCAGGTACCCAGCAGCCCCCGGGGCTCTCGTGGTCTGGCCCCTCCCAGGGTATGGAGCTCACCTGGGCCGGCACCCAGCAGCCCACGGGGCTCTCGTGGTCAGGCCCCTCCCAGGATATGGAGCTCGCCTGGGCAGGCACCCAGCAGCCCCTGGGGCTCTCGTGGTCAGGCCCCTTCCCAGGTATGGAGCTCACCTGGACAGGTACCCAGCAGCCCCTGGGGCTCTCGTGGTCAGGCCCCTTCCCATGTATGGAGCTCACCTGGGCAGGTACCCCGGCAGGGCTGGGCACACAGGAACCGTGCACATAGCCCTCATTGCAGAGCACCCCCAGCTCACCTGTCACTCAGAGCTGACACAGAGCACCTCCAGAGCGGACACAGAGCACCTCAGAGCAGGACTTGAACTAACAAACAGCAGCTCCGGGACAGATCTGTGACTCTGGGCTTCACTCTGTGCGGCCTCCCTCTGCCTGGTCTTCCAGAGACTTCCACTGCATCCGGGGGGGGGCACCAGGCCTCTGTCTCCACCCAGCAACCCTCCTCTCCCTGACTCCTGGGTTCCTCTCATTAGGAGAGGGTCTTCTAGAAGTTGTCTCCCACTCATGGGCCAGATAAAATGATTAGAAAACAAGCCAGGGCTGCAGCCCCTTGTCTATCCTGACCCTCAGGGTGCCACACCTGTTCCTTGGAAACTGGCCGGTGCAGCAAGGCCCATTTTCTGCAACTGTGAGCCCCTGAG
>NW_021147227.1:0-17594 GCF_002837175.3 Physeter macrocephalus
CCATCCAGGAATCAAAACCTGGATCTGGGGCCAGCAGTTAAGAGCACAGGCTCTGGAGTGAGCGCCTGGGTTCTGAGTCTCAGCTCTGCCCCCTCCCCAATGCAGCCTCAGGCCAGTTGACCTCTGTGACTCTGATTCCTCATCTGTAAAATGGGGATAATAATGCTAACTCCCCCAAACTACACGTAGTACCTACAGGTTTGTTGTGGAGATTAAAAAGGAGAAAACTGGGCTTCCCTGGCGGCGCAGTGGTTGAGAGTCCGCCTGCCGATGCAGGGGACGCGGGTTCGTGCCCCGGTCCGGGAGGATCCCACACGCCGCGGAGCGGCTGGGCCCGTGAGCCGTGGAGAGAGAAAACTTCTAAAGCCCTGAGAACAAGAACACGGCCTAACATCACAAATGATGGTCATCACCACTGTCACCCTTCTGCATCTCGCCCATTCCAAATCCTCCAGCCACACCCCTGCAACTCTCCTGCATCCCCCTGGTCCTCTGCACTCCCACGGCCCAGGTCCTGGTCTCATCCCTTTGGCCAGAACACTGAGAAGCACCCCTGGTGGTCACCCCACCTGCCCCCTCCGGCACCACCGCCATCTGAACACTCCACCTGGGGTACACCACGCCTCATCTTCCGGGCCCTGGAGGGCTCCTGCGGCCTGCAGGATGCGGCTGAAGCTTCTCAGCACGGCGTCCATTTGAGACCTCCTGCAGGCTCATCTTCTCCTTATTAGCCTGCCAGTATCCCCACAGGCCGGGGCACTGGTCCCTCTGTGATGTACCCCAAGCCTTTGCCCGCGTGCCTCCCTGCCGGCTCTTCCCCGCCAGCCGTGCCCCTCCTGCACCCCAACCAGTCAGCGGTGCCATCCTTCCCGTGAAGGGCCCATGAGCTCCAGCCTCCCCATGGCCCCTCTGTGCGCTAGAAGCACCTCCCACCTCCTCACAGCGCCCAACACCCTTCGCCCTACAAGGTTCATTGCTTGTTGGTTTTGCCTAAGTCGACTCTTGTTTGGCATCCCCTACGGTGCCTCGCATATAGTAGGCTCCCAAGAGGTACTTTTCAAGTTTTCACAAAGGCAAGCTCCCGGCAGCATGGGACTAAGACGGTACAACGGTGCAGCCCCCAGCTGGTCCCCTGGGGGCAGGGGTACCTCCCCTCACGCTGTCAAAGACCACGAGGGTCGAGCCTTTCCATGAATACCAAGTATACGCAAACCCTTCGGGGGCACAGAAATGCTGTTGCATCTAATGCAGCTGCATCCCCGACCCAAGGCTCGTGACCACAAGGATCACCCACGAGCTTCTGCCGTGTGACTCAGGCATGCCGTCATCTTGCTTCGTTTCCAAAGGACATTATTAAACACAAACTACGCCAGGAACCACATCCAGCAGAGCTGGGCCCCTCCCAGGCTCTCAAGGTGTTCTGAGGGACCGCTGCACCTGACTACTGCCAGGCGGAAGTGAGCGGCCCCTCCCTGGGCTCAGACTGTGCCCCCACTTGCCGACCGTGACCTCCCCTCGGACGCCTTACAGGCAACTCAAGCTTAACAGGGTCACGCGGGAAGCTTGCTGCACAAGCCACGGGGGACCCCAGTCGCCAGCAACCCTCTGCCCCCCCATCACCCACCAGCAAGTCCTCTGCCGGTTCTACCTCCGATTTTTTTTTTAATTAATTTATTTCTTTTTGCCGTGTTGGGTCTCCGTTTCTGCGCGAGGGCTTTTCTCTAGTTGCGGCGAGCGGGGGCCACTCCTCATCGCGGTGCGCGGGCCTCTCGCTATCGCGGCCTCTCTTGTCGCGGAGCGCAGGCTCCAGACGCGCAGGCTCAGTAGTTGTGGCTCACGGGCTTAGCTGCTCCGCGGCACGTGGGACCTTCCCAGACCAGGGCTCGAACCCGTGTCCCCTGCATCGGCAGGCGGACTCTCAACCACTGTGCCACCAGGGAAGCCCTCTACCTCCGATTTTTGACCCCATCTCTCCCCGACTCCACTGCTACCCCAGCCTCCTCCTTGAACTTCTGCGATCCTTTTCTGTTTTCCCAGCTGCCACCCCTGCCCCTCCACTACTCACTCTCCACAGAGCAGCACATTTCCACAGGTTCCCCTTGTACGTAGAACAAATCCCAAATCCCTTCCCGTGCCCTCCGGGACCCTACACGATCCAGCCTCTGCCTTGGCCGCCTCCTCCGTGCCCTGGTCCCGTTCACCGGCCTCTGCTAGCTCCCAGGCACACCATGTTATTCCGCACTCGGGTGCCCCTTGTCCAGAATGTTCTTCCTTAGAGACTCGTGGTTTCATTCTTCTCCTTTAAGCTTCCTTTGCTCCCCATCTTGTGTGAAAACCTATTATGACTTTAAGTGTTTATTTACTCTTGTCCATCTTCCCTGCTAGAATGTGAGCTCCATGAGGTCAGAGATCCCTGACTTGTCCCTTGTGTGTCCCTCGGGTGCCAGGTTCACGGTAAAGGCTCAATGAATCTCTGTGGAGGGAGGAACAGAGAGAGGGAGGAGACCCGGACTCGGGACCCTCCTGTCCTGGGGAACGTATGCCTTCAGCATACGTGGAGTAAACTTCTCGGGCGTCACCGAGAGCCTGGGAGTGGAAGAGGGGTGGTTGAGCTCAGCACAGAGAAAATGCTGCAGGATGTGAAAATGCTCTGGTGAAAAAGAACAAGAAGGAGCACGGGCTATGAAGTTGATGGACTCGAGGGAGTTCAATTCCCTGCCCCTGCTGTGCAAGGTGAGAAAAGCAACTTGACCTCTCTGAGCCTTAATTCCTCATTTACAAGTCGGAGACAACACCACCAAACTCACAAGGTTGCATAAGCACGGTGCCTGGTACAGAGTGATGCTCACAGAAAAGTCTCTTTTTGCAAGGATGCTGGGGGCTCAGGCCCACACACTCTTTCTAATTAAACGAGGTCCTCCTCCAGCTCCCCGGACGCCGGGCTGCCTGGTGTCACCATCACTCATGTATCAGCCACCTCATCTCAGGGTCTCACCTAAGGGACAAGGGGCAGTGAGGGGGGGCGTGGTGAAGCTGGGCATACACCATGCTGTCTGCTAAGATCACGGACACGCTGGCACGTGCATTCACTTCCAGTGAATCTCTGTTGGGGGTCAGCAAGGAACGTCTGCTCCCAACCAAGCCATCATTTTTGACCGTGGCTTGGGGACAAGACCCTGGGAGCAGGTACAGTGGCGGGGTTGGGCGGGGGCGGGGCCATGGCACGGTGCCGTTCAATACCGCTTGGTTCTAGGGTCACCCCCAGCTCCTTGCAGCCTTGATGGGAGGGGGAGACGAGAAAAAGAACCAGCTCACCTGACGTCTTGGTATCAAATGCCAAAGAGCAGCTCCAAACCCAGGGAAGGGGGGAAGGCTCCATCTGCCCTTAGCCGCTCCCTGAAGGAGACAAGCCACACGGCCCAGGCCAGAGATGCTCACAGCGGAGTCCCTCCTCCAGAAGTCGAGGGCCTGTGCTCTCCTTCCCCATCCCAGCGGACAGGACACCAGGGAGATTTGGAGCCCCAGAATATACCCATGGGTGGGAGGACACGTCCCAGGCCCACAGCACTCAGACCCCGAACGAATCTTGCCAAGGCTCTCCTTTCCTGAACCCCCAAAGCCCGTGGGCTGGACCACCAGGGTGCAGATTCAGCCCGGGACAGAGCCAATAGCCTGCCTGCAGGGCGCTCAACCCTCAGCTAGCCGACAGCACCCCAGCACCCCTCTCCTCCCTGCCCCCTCCATTATTCTTCCTAAAACTGCTCTTGCCGTGCGGAGCTTCACTGGCTCCCCCCTGCCCTGCGAGGAGCCCACGCCCTCTGGCCTGGCAGTCAAGTCCCTCAAGAGCTGGCCACACGGCTCCCCGCCCAGCGTGCCTGCTGGAAACCACCTTACTCCGGCAAAACGGAGAGGCCGGCTTCGTCGCCATCCAAATATCCCCCTGCTCGTGAAAGGAGGAGGCTCCTTCTCCTAGCTCACCCCGCAAGGGCAGCTAAGGGCCCCTCCTGCAGGGCACTGTTCTCCGACGAAGAGCACGAAGAATCCGAAGGATAAAGGCCAGTCCTCTCCACGCCCGCGGCCCTGCGGCTCCCGCGCTCTGCGCGAAGTTCCCCCGACTCGGCACACGCAGCGGCCAGTCAGAGAGAAGATGTTGCCCCGGGTGAGAGGGACACGTGCAGGAAGGCAGAGGCGGGAGGTTCCAGAACCCCCGCTGAGATGCCGGGGAGGGTCGGGGGGAGCCGGGGCCACAGCAGAGGGGCCTGGAGAGCTTGCGGGGGATGATCTATTCCCGTGGCGCCCCTGCAGCCCTCGGCTGGTGGAGCTGAGATGGAACAAGCGGCGAGCGCCGTGGTTCTCGGGCGCCTCGGCTGTGACGGGGGGGAGCACAGAGCGACAGTGGCCATAAGGCAGAGGACGGCCCGTGCGGGGGTGCGACGCTCCACGGGGACCAGTTTCTTGGTCCTGGAAAGAGGAGGTGCCGAGAAGCTCAGGAGCACGGCCCATCCGCAGCAGGAGATGGAGCGGGACCCCCAGCCCCGGGAGGAAGGGGCCAGGCTGGAGGAGGACTCCAGGCTGGAAGCGGCACTTGCGGGGGAAGCAGCGCACACCTCCCACGAGGCTGGCGGCCGAGAACTGCCCGCCCGCCGCCCCCAGAGACCCCGGAGGGGCAGGCAGGCAGGCTACACACCTACCCTCCCTCTGCGAAAGGGTGAGGGTTAACGCCTGCAGCAGACGGGGCGGGAGCAGGAAACCCCCAAAGCCTAGAACTGTAGTGGGAGAGCTTCCTGCTCTTAAGCGAGGCATTGGAAAGTGGGTCCTGACTCATCAGGCCGTGGCGGGAGGTGACAGGACCAGGAGGGGGAATCCCTGACCTTCAGGGCTGCTACCCACTCACCCCGATACTCAGCAAGGCAGGTCCCTGGGCCCGAGCTACTTCCCAGGGGGAAGTGCACCGTCTCTGTGCCCCGGGGCTGGCCCCGGGCATCCTCCCAGGGGACGGCCTCGCCAGAAAGACAGTCACACAGCAGAGTCCGCTTTGCACCCCGGGCACCGGCCCCCCCCCGGATGGACCCTCCTGAAGTCCAGCTCCACCACGGCTCCGGCTCTGTTTTGGACAATGTGGAGTCGTCACAACTTCGGGGGTCTTCTGCCGTCCCCCCGAAAAGAGTTAACCTGGCCTCAAACCTGGCGCCTTAACCCGGCGCCGCTGTGGAGCTTATCTGACCTCCTGAAGGGATTAGCACCCGGCTCAAGAAATGCCAATCAGCCAACAGGGCCAAATTTAACCTCAGCCATCCTCCCACCCTCGCCAGGGCACTCTCAAAATCGGCGATTACGCTAGAGGCAGCTCTCACCACAGCCTGTCATCTGCTATTTATAACCCGCTCGCCTTCTGGGAGGAACCAGACACCTCCCGTCACAGCGAGGCACCGGGGGACTCGGCCACCGGGCCGATGCTGCCCAGGACCCTGCAGGAGGCACTCCTCCCGGGTTCCGAGCGGCCCTGCCCTGTCTTCTCTGCTGCACGGACCGAGTGCACCTCTGCCAGGGCCCTGCACTTCCTTGTGCAGACTCCAGGCTGAGCGCCAGATGCGGCTCTCACTAGCTCACCGCCCAGGCCCCTCCAGCTGCTGGCTCCCCCAGCGGCGCCCCCCTCTTCCTCACCCCTTCATCGTTCTGTGGTCCATCCAGACGGTGGAACAGCATTCTGTGCTGAACAGAAATGAGCCGTCACGCCATGAAAAGACATGGACGGACCTTCAACGCGTATTACTAAGTGAAAGAAACCCACCCGAAAAGGCGACACACTGTAGGATTCCAACGATATAGCATTCCAAAAAAGGCAAAACAATGGAGACAGAACATTAATCACTGGGTGCCCGGGTTTGTGGAGGCAAAAAGGTAGAGCCCGGAGGATTTTTGGGGCAGTGAAAATACCCTGTACGATACCATGCTGGTGGGAACAGATCCTTATACATTTGCCAAATCCATAGGAGGTACAACACCAAGAGTGAAGCCTCACGTAAACTACAGACCGTGCGTGACCATGACTTGTCGATGTAGGTTCCTCCTCGGTAACAAGCGTTGCATCTGGTGGGGATGTTGACAACAGGGGAAGCTGTCCGTGTGTGGGGTGTATGGGACATCTCCTGTACCTTCCTCTCCATTCTGTTGTAAACCTAAAAGTGCTCTTAAGGAAAAAAAAAAACAAACAAACTCTTTTAAAGAATAAAAAAAAGGTAGGTGACAGCAAACAGCCCTACAAGGACGTAACTGGCAAAAGAAAGGCTCTTCCGCTCAAGGACACTAACAAAAGCAGGTGCCTGTCCCTCAGAGACACGGAGGGGGTCCGGCTTTGCTCCCACAAAGGAGAGGCCTGAACCTCTCCTGAACCACAGGCTCCTCTCCGGACCTGAGAGGTGCCAACCCTTCTCAGCAGTGCCCTACGGTCGAGAGTCCGTTTACTTGTTTGCACAAGGACTTCACCTAAAAGATGCTGCTTCATTCCAAGGGTCAGCCAAAGAGAAAGGCTCTCTGGCTTCTGGGCTACAGGTGAGATGTCCCAAGAAGTCCTTTCTGAAAGCCAGGCATTCTTCTACCACTGAAGGTGGTAGGAATCTCGCTGGCAGCTCCACGCCACTAAAACAGGCCCCCGTGCCGTCCTCCCTCTACGGGTCACAGCGGCCACATCCCTTTGGGGTGGCACAGGGACAATCTCTCAAGTACGGTGGCAAAGGGCTGAGTGGGGAGAAAGTGCTAGAGAAAAGTTTAATAATAGCTGGGTTGGGCACGGCCCGTTTCCTTTTTCAGCTCCCTGGCGGGCTGCTCCCATTACGCGATGTGGCTGTGGGCAGAGCCCGTCAGCTGCTGCTGAGACTCAAACCCAGGTCAGCCCGGGGGCCACGTCTCCTCAGGCCACCCCGGTGAAGGGTCCACATGCCGCAGTCAGATGAGGGCCACGCACAAACTTGCAGGGCTCACCTAGCGCAGCTTCGCTATATAAAGCCTAGAGCTGGCGGGACAGACAGGGCCAGGCCGCGAGCCTCAAGGTTGACCATCCTGCACCCGCCAGCCCTGCAGCCCAGCCACGCGCCCCGCTCTTCATCGTCCCTCTTGACCGCAGACTGCTATTCTGGGCTCTGGGGGGCAAAAGGGAGCTGGTGACCGCAGCAGGAAGCCCACATGGCGGGCAGGCTGGCGTCAGAGCAGCTCTCCTGGCGATGGGTCATCTGCTGCCCTCTGTCCAGCCTCTCCCGTCCCCTGGAAACCAACAAATAAATACACCCGACAGTCAACACACGTGTGCACAGGGCATCCACCCCGCGCGGCAGCTACAGACCAGAGAGGGAAGTGTCCACGGGAAAATGTGCGCTATGCGCTTGTCGCCGTTGATGAGCTATTAATGGAAAGCGACTCGGAATCAATATTAAAAGGACAGGATTAGGGGGTGGCATGCCTGACAACACAGCGCTTAGCACCGCGTGGTCCATCTGTGACTCATCTTCCATATCCGTGAAATGGGTTCACGAATAGCACCTCCTTCGGAGCCGTCATGAAGCTAAAATAAGTTCAAGTAGGAAAAGCACTTGAAACAGTGCCTGGCACTGAGTAAGTGCTCTACAGGTGCTGGACAGTGCCACCGTCACCATCAGGATGGACAAGACAGACCCAAGTCCTTCACCTCAGGCCTCTTTCTGGTGGAGAAATGCACTGAGCACTGGTCTGGGGCCTGGAACTCGGGCCCAGGCTGGGTTAGGAGGTGCCTGCGAACCTGACCCAGAGGCAGCCCAAGCCAAGCACCAATGGCCAATTCTCCACGGACCTGCAGACGGCTGTCCCCCCAGCCTCTAAAACGGGAACCACCACCCCTGCATTTAGGCCTCCAATCTGGGGATGTGGGGAGGGGAGGGGTGAGGGCAAGGAAGACGGCCCTCAAGCCCGGAAAAGGTCTGGAGAGGAAGCTTGAGCCCCTGAAGGCAGCCAGCACCTGGCCCAACAGAGGAAGGGCCCCCGCCCAGCCGGTTTTTCCAAGTTCACCGTCACTGCCACCACGCAGGGAGCGGGGCCTGTGCGCTAGGCTCTGGGCCGGGCGTCCCAGACCCACCGTTCCATGTAACCTCACACCAGTCCAAGGAGGTGGGCACTGTTGTCCCAGACTAAGCAGCAGGGCCAGGCTGAGTCCCAGCTCTGTCTGCCTCCACAGCCCTTACCCCACTCCCCTGCTGGGTGTCAGAATCACCGGGAAGGATTTTGGCATTGCAGCTGCCCGGGCCCCCACCCCGGACCTGCCGAGCATCAGAGTCTCCGGAGCTGTAACCAGCCAGCTTCCCAGCCAGGAGTGGGCTCCGCAGAAATATCCCCAGCGAGGGGCTTCCCTGGTGGCGCAGTGGTTAAGAATCCGCCTGCCAATGCAGGGGGCACGGGTTCGAGCCCTGGTCCGGGAAGATCCCACACGCCGCGGAGCAACAATGCCCGTGGGCCACAACTACTGAGCCTGCGCTCTAGAGCCCACGAGCCACAACTACTGAGCCCACGCGCCACAACTACCGAAGCCCGCGCACCTAGAGCCTGTGCTCTGCAACAAGAGAAGCCCGCGCACCGCAAAGAAGAGTAGCCCCTGCTCGCCGCAACTAGAGAAAGCCTGCACACAGCAACGGAGGCCCAATGCAGCCAAAAATAAATAAATAAATGAATTTATTTTTTTTAAAAAAAGAAAGAAATATCCCCAGGGACACGCAGCCCCTTGAGGCCAGACATGCTGTGACCCCTCCCCACATCCCCTGGAGAATGAACACCCTGTCACCAGCACCCTGGGCATCCCACCCCCTAAGGCAGGGCTCCTGGGGGCAGTAACCAGACTCCATCCGATCCCTGCCTGGCGCTCTGCGGACCCTGATGGGGAGGGACTAGTTTTCCACCGAAGCTGGTCCTGGGCCGACGGGCATCACGGCAGGTACCCTCTGTCTGTGACGGGGTCCTGGGAAGGTCGCAGCAGTGGCCACTGCAGTGGCCGAGTCGTTCAGCCCTGACTTGCAGCACGCACCCGCCCTACGGACCATCATCTTGGTGCACGCCCACTACACCTACAAGGTGGGCACCATCATCACCCCTTTACCGATGAGAAACCGAGGCTCAGAGAGGCTGAGGGACTTGCCCTGTGAGAGGCTCAGCAAGCCAGACCCAGAATCCAGGATCTGAAGCACAGGCCACGTTGGGTCCTTCACGAGGTGCTGGTTATTATTTCATTCACTGGGCCGCCAGCAGCCTTCGAAGGCGCTGAACAGCCTTTGCTGCCTGTTTCCACCATCTCTTTATTTGGTTTTCTTGGAAACGTGTGTCTACTTCGAGAGGCCTTGCCTGCTGGGGAGACTGACTTGGGCGGATGAAGCGGGACAACAGGGGTCGGTAGATCCCAGACGAGCTCATAACAGTTCTCTGAGGTCACGGGAACGCTTTGAGAGGCAGGGTAGAGCCACGTGGGTCCCCATTTTCCAGGTGGCAAGGAAAACAGGGTGGCCACGCCGCCTGCTCAAACACGGCGCCAGCACCACCGAGGGAGGAGGAGACGGACAAAGCAGACTGCCGCTGCCGGGCCGGGGCCCACCCGCCGTGCAATCGTGCAAACCCTCTTCCAGATGGCCCTGAAACGGCCCCGCCTCCCACCCCCGTGTCCTCCCCCCAGGACACGTGTCCCTGGGCCCAAGGAGGGAAGAGCGACCAGCCCCCAGCAGCCCCGCGAGGGAAGGGAAGGGTCCCAGGCTCAGCCCAAGAGGCACTTCTCACTGCTCCCTCCAGTTTAAAATAGGCCGTGAGGACGCCTGCCAAGACCCAGTGCTCCTGGCAAACGGGAGGGTTATATTTCTGGCTGTGCACCGTGAAACACCAGGGAAGGCTTCCCAAACCAACAGCTGACTCGGGCTGCGATGACAAGACGATCCTGAGAGCTGGCCGGGGGCCCAGCCAGCGGCAGGCTCCCCGAGGGTGTCCAGCAGGGGGGGCCACCCCCACCCGAGCTCTGGGAGCAGGGCGGCGGCTATACAAGGGAGCCCAGGGGGCGGGGAGTCCTCTGGCCCCGCAGCAGCTCACACTCCCGCGGGCCTGTGCGCACACCTGCCGCGGATCAACATTCCTGCGTGCCATTCCCTGGCTGGAATGGGCTTCCCCATCCTGCTGCCATCACCATCCCCTCTCACCTGCTCCCGGAAGCCTAGCCAGAGGCTCTGCCTCCCTCCACGCTGCTGCCCGCCCCGCGAGGAACAGGTGGGGACTGGAGGGGGCTGGGGGCGGGGGAGGGGGGAGCGGCGAGGGGCACGGCTGCGGGTTTGAAGTGCCGGCAGCACTGCCGTGGCTCACGGTGTCTGGTCGTATCCCACGAGGCTCTGGAGGGCAGGGCGGGGACCAGGGTCGGAACCCACAGGCGAAAAACGATCCGACAGCCTCCCTCACCCAGAGACCCGGAGCTCACCAACACGGCAGCTGCCACTAGAAGTCTGGGACCAGACCCCACGGCCACCTGCCGGGAGCCTCTGCTTTGGCGCAGGGGCTGTCCCACGAGCTCCTGGGGTCCCAGCCACCCCGCAGGAAGGCCCGGGAGCAGGGTCCTCCTTCCAGGGGGCACTCGAGCCTGGGCCGAGTGGCTGCCCGGTCCCCAGCCAGCTAGGGCTGACGGTCAAAGTGGGAGGCCCCAGGCAGCCCAGGCTAGGAGGGCTGGGAACCCCCCCATCCTGTGTCCTTCTACTCCTTTAAACTCAAGGCGTCCTTGGCAACAAAAGTCTCTCCTCCCACCTACACACCTGGAAACGCATCGCAGGTGAGCAGAGGTTAGCTCGGCATGGCAGCGTGATGAAGCTAAAACTTTAACGTAGGCTCCTTTTCTACCTCTCTGTTCTTTCCAGTGCTCTCCAATGACCACGTACAAATTTTATCATCAGAAGTAAACTTTTTTTAAAGAAGAACCCACTTCCCTCTCCCCTCAGACACCGCCATCAGTAGCGAAGATGGGCCACCTGGAGACCTCTACCCTCCTCTTTCCCGTACCCTCTGGCACATTCACACACACCAGGGGAGAGTGTCACACGCAAGGGGATCTCGTTTCTAGGGCAACTCGTTGCTGGGAAGGTCACAGCGCTCGACTTCCCTGCTTCTCAGGTGCTAGACGCCTGTGTGACAGCAGGTGCACCCGGCAGGTGCACGCAGAGTGCGATTTTCCTTCCCGTCGCGGAAGTGGTCTCTGCTGTTCCCAAGGCTCCCTCACCACCTCCAAAGACGGCCTTGGATCTCTAATATGCCTGCGACCTCTTTAAGAAACCCAGGCTGGCATGAAGCCCCAAAGCAGGAGATCTTCAGAGCTCTCATCTCGGGCTGGGATGGCACCACCCACGCCCATCCCCATGGTGACTCCCAAAACATTGGGGGCAAGGAAAATGAGGAAGAAGGGGAGCTGACAAAAGAAGGGGAGGCCACAAGGAGACGAGAGAGCGCCTGGGCCAGAGCACGGTGCCACCAAGTCCACCTGGGTCCGCCTGCGACCCCTCCCGGCCCCGAGCCCCCTCCTCCCAGCAGGTCGTGCCCGTCATTGCCACTAACCTGGCCGTCCCCAGGCCTGGCAGCCGTGATCGGCACAGGAGGCCAGCAGCCCAGCTCTGCATGCCTCCGGCACTCCGTCACAGCACCAGGAAAGGCTCTCCTGTCACAGACACGATGCGGTGAGCCAGCAGGCCTGGGACGGGCCGTATCTGCGGCCGCTGCTCAGCTGACCTCAGCGTGGGCGGCTGGGCCTGGAGTGGGAGCAGAGACGGGCTTCTCGTGGTGTGTCTGTGCAGCGGGGAGGCGTCCTGTGCGCGCCAGCTGTGGGAGGATCTGGGCAGGGCGTGGCCCGACTCCAAGGGGGAGACTCGTCCCCACGTAAACACACCAGATAGACGGGAAGCAAGTGAGAACTTGAGACGTGAGGGGAGATTCCTAAAAAGCTGAGACCTCCTCATTCTGGAAAAACAAAGTCGAGGGGGATTACAGCAAAGTTTGCAAAATCACGAAGGACAACGAGAGAGCAGCACAGACCAGTCCAACAGATCCCGAGACAGAACAGCTCAGAGAACCTCACGAAGACAGAACCACAGGGGGCCGTTCCGGAAGCAGGGGTGCTGGGGGGCGTGGCCCTCACCGACGGCCAGCCCTGTGGCCACGGCGGGTGGTGGCCACGTGCCTCGTCGACGGGTGTGGGTGAGCAGAAAGTACGTGAGGTCTGCTGTCAGATCCCAGCTTTGAGGCTTTGAGCAGATAACACACCTCCCTGGGCCACTCCCTCACGTGTACAACACAGATCAGGATATCTTCCGTGCAGGAACGACAGGAGGACTAAAGCAAGTAACGCGTGAACCCCGAGGACAGGGCCTGGTGTGAGGGAGGTGCGCCAGGGGTCCCTCACGAGGGTCCGCATTCACCGCGGGGGCAACTCAGACGTGGTTGGCCCACAGGAATGGCGGACATGCATTTGGGGAGTGAGGCGTACCCCAGCTGTGGCTCAGTCCTTCCGTGCCTGAGCTTTACCATCCAAAAAGGGGACGAACCCTTCCACCTCGCAGGCCGATTGCTTGTGAAGACGCACCGCAAACTACAAAGGCACCTGCTACACCTGAGACGCTATGATCAGAGCTCGTAGCTGAAACCAAGAGGCTGGACAGGTTTGCCAAGGGAGAGAGAGGAGAAGGAGAGGAGGGGAAGGACCCGAGGTGTCACTTTCAAGGACATTAGCTCAGGGCGAGAAGCAAGCCGTGGAGAAAGCAGAGAAGCAGAAGAACGGACTAGGAGAGCGCGCCACCTCCAGCGTCAAAGGCAGAGAGTGGCGCCTTCCGAGGGGAGCTGCACGGAGCCCTCCTCTGCAGCGCACACTCTCGCCCCAGCCTGCCAGCCCGGCCGACACCGCCCGGCGCCCCACGGGGATGACGCCTCTCCCTCTCCCCGAGGAGGAGGACAGTTTCAAAGCTAAGGAAGTAACTACTGCAGAAGTCACCAGGGGCTGTGAGCATCCCTGTGCTGGGGACTCCGGAAGGAGGCATTCAGGAGCCATCTGCGCCCTGAGGAAAATGAAGAGCCTGTTAGGGACTCCCCTGGTCCAGCGGTTAGGACTCGGAGCTTTCACTGCCGAGGGTGCAGGTTCGATGCCTGGTCGGGGAACTAAGATCCCGCAAGCCGCACGGCGCAGGCTAAATAAATAAATAAATAAAAAATTTTTGAAAACGAAGAGCCTGTTGCTCTGACACGCCGAGGCTGAGCAGACCCAGGGGAGAGGGGCAGGAAGGCAGGCCGGCCATCGGGAGACCAAGAGGCAGTCTTCTAACCCGTCCCCCTCCGGGCCCACCACGCTCGCCCACTGGCACGTGTGTGCTGCAGTGCATGCCGCCCTGTCCTGGCAGCAGAGGCCGAGGGCCGGGGTCGGAGGGTGGGGGGAGCCCACCAGTAGGAAGAGCCCAGAGGGAGAGCAGTGGAGGGGGCCAGGGCAGACGCCAGCACAGTGGGGTAGAGGCTGAAGCTGGCCACGGCCGCTCAGCGGGTGCCCTCCGGGGTGTCTCTCTGTGGGCGGAACACCCAGCCCCCTCAAGGGCTCTTCCCCAGCCTGCCTGCCCTGGGGAGGCTCCCAGACCTCGCTGTCATTTTGGCCTGACACCTCTCAGGCCTTCCTGTGCTTTGTCCTGCCCTGCAGACAGAGACCCCGAAGCAGGAAGGCCTGCAGAGGGCTTCTATGCCGCCCCCCGGCTCCACGCGGGCCACACTCCGGCATCACAGACGCCTGGCGACCACAACTCTTTTTTTTCCAGACCAGCAAATTCCATCACCCGTAGCCAGAGTCAGCAAACCTCCTCTCCGGCTCTGCCTTGAGCACGTTTCACGGGTCTCTGTCAAGCCACTCCTGCTGTAACTTTGATCGCTCCTGCCAGGCCTCGGAGAGGCTCGCGGGCTTCCCAAGACACCTTCCCTACGACCTCACGGCTTCAACACGGTACGTGTACAATCAACTTCCATGAGTCCAGCACGCAAGACACTCCTCTCTGCCCTGGACAAACCCACGGCCTGTCCACCCACCCCTTCCTTCCATCCACCTGGGACCGCACTCTACCCTCAGTCCAGGAGCTATAAACGCACCACAGGCTGGAGACTGCCCGCACTTCGCCCGGGCCTCCGCTGCCCACTGACCGGGCTCGGCCTCCCTGTGCCCCTAGGAGCAGAGCCCCACTCACCGCCAGCCCAGCGCCGCCTTGGTGAGCCTCCCTGAGGGCTGGGCTGCCCGGATGGCCGGGCGGCACACGGAGCGGGAGCTGGGAGAGTCGCCAGGGCTGCTCTGAACAGCCACCGACAGGGCTTTGCTCAACCCTGCCCGGAACAAGGCCGTTATTAGGCCCAGGAATTGGAGGGTCGTGGTCCAGAAGGGGGCGGGTGCTGTGACCGAGATAACACGGGTCTGGAACAATTGGGCTACTGTTCCCTGGCGCCGAGAAAGGCACAGGCTCGGAATCCCAAACTTCTCAGGTGGGAAGTTCTGCCAGATGTCCATCCGCCTCTCCTCCCCCTGCAGGGCACATCCTCAGAGTAAACGGGGTTCAAGCCCTTCTGCCAGAAGCAGCTGCAGTCCGTCTTCCGCCTCTCTTTCCTGCACCTCTGGGCGCCTCCCTCTGGCAGTGTCCCGAGAACCAGAAACGGGCCTGGCACCTTCCGGGGCTGTCCCACTGGCTGGCAGGTGCGAGAAACGTGCCTTGGTCCAGGCACCTGCTCGCTGGCTTGGCCGCCCCGGGATGGTCCGGTCAGAGCGGTGCCGAGTTCCAGAACCAGGCGCCGCCAGCGAAAGGCAGAGGAGCAGAGCCTGCCAGCGGCTGGAGGGGGACTCGGGGAGGTCTGTTCTCCCTCCATCCCGGGAACTCACACCCAGGTGAGCTGGGCTGCTGCACGCAGACCTGTCCTCTCCAGAAGCCAGGAAAGACTGGATGCCCATGCAGGTGGGAAGCTAAGTCCCAGGGAGGGGGAGGCCTGGCAGAAGGGGGTCCGCAAAGCCCCAGGAGCGTGGCCGGATGCCAAGAGACAGAGCTGGGTCGGCTGACCTCAGGAGGGGGAAGGGAGGAAGAGCCCAGCCACAGACACAGGGCGAAGGTTCCAGAGCCTTCCCTGCTGTCCAACAGCAAGATTTGGCTCCCGCCATCCCTTTCCCCTCCGTTACCGAGCCCTCACGCCCATGACTAAAGAGACCATCAGCCAGATGGTCCCCTGCAGGGGGCGGCTGGGGGCTCACCATCTGGCGGGACCGACGCTGTGTGCCCGCCGCGCTGGGGACAGCAGGGCTGGCGCCGCACGAGAGCAGGGTCTCCTAAAGTGGACATCTCGCCAGGTGCCTACGACCGACCAGCCAGGCCTGGCCAGCGAGGCTTTGGTTCCCAGGAGGGCAGAACCAGAGGGCATGCGGGGACAGCGGGGCCCCAGGACAGCCGACGAGGGCAGCTCAATCACAGAAGGCTTCCCAGAGGCAGCGGCCTTGAGCTCGGTCACCTCCTGCCGCCCCGCCGCCCCTCAGAGGCCACGGGGCCTGAGAGCCTGTATCAGAGGAGACAGGAAATCAGTGGGGCCTTCGTGTCCCTCCTCAGCCAGGCCTGGGCAAGGTGGCCAAGGCGAGGGAGTGGAGGAGGGTGGCAGAGGCAGGGCCTGACACCTGCTGCTCCCCTCACTGCCGTGTCCCCCGCCCAGCTGGCTGCGACCCAGTGCGGCGCTAAGCGGCTTAGCCGAGGGCCCTGTCTCCTCAGCTCAGGACTGGCGTCTAAGGATGCGGGAGCAGGGTGGCCTCAGCCAAACAGGGCCGGTGCGACCATCGGTGAAGCCAAGCTCGTCCCTCAGCTCCTCTGAGCCTCCTAAAGAAGGACAAGAGCAGCCCTGCCTCCTGGTGGTGACGGGGGTTCGGTGGGGTCATAGGAGCGAGGCCAGCTCCGTGCCTGGCCCACAGGACACCTCCACGCTGGGGCCCGTGACAGTGGCGTGGAAGCACCGCGGGTTTGACCAGCAGAAAACGAGGTGCAGAGCTCAGCCACCATGCAGTAACTCAGGCAGGAAAAAGGCAGAAAAACTCATGGAAAACTAGAGCATCCCTAGGACAGGCTCGAGGAATGACTCTGTATTGGGCGATGTTCTCTGCTTTGGGTTTTAAGGCCCATCCTGAGCCCTCATCCCCCGGCGCACCGGTCCACCCACAGCCCAGCGCCCTCTGGCTGGCTCGGAGGTGGGGCCCGGAGCCCAGGGACTCTGCCCCCGGCACTGTTCCCGCCGTGGTCCCGCCTCTAAGGACACCCTCCCACTGTCCCAGGCACGCGGGCAGGGTTCAGGGAGCAGCCACCGCGGAGGACACGGGACGCCCAGCTGTCAGTGTTGCCGGATCTTCCGGGAGGGAAGGACCAGCGCAGAAGATCACACGTACACTCAACGAGGGCCCCGTGCCCTGTGGCACCTTCAGGGTGACCAGGGCACCCCCGCCGCAGCCCCTCAGCCCTGCTGACCACTAGAGCCCCTTGCTTGTCCTGTGCCGTCAGCTGAGCACAGAGAAGGGAAGGGACAGCCCCGTCCTCGGGACCTGGTGGGCAAAGGAGGAGAAGACACCTGGCCGTCCGGGCTCTGCCCAGAGCTGACCGTGGGAGCCGAGCAGCCATGTCCCCGTTCTGGGAGCTGCCCACTGGGGGCTGGGAATGCACGGTGCAGGGGCTGGGCAGGGAGCTCAGCGCAGAGGGGCAGGTGGGCGGCAACCCCGGAGGGCCAGGCCACCAGGCAGAAGGCACACCCAGGCCTCGGGCCTCGGCCGCGCCCACACCAACCAGGGCTCGGGGGAAGAGCCCCTCCCAGGCTGTCCCCGCCCCCGCCCCCCCCCACCCCCCGGCTCAGGGCTGGGTGAGAGGAGCTCTTGATGGGGCCCCTCCCTGCCCGCTCCCAAGCAGTCCCTCCCCAGGGGACCAAGGAGGCCTGAGAGGGAGACCCCTGAAGCTGGCCTGGGGACACCACAGGGGCAGGGAGGCAAGAGGCCCGGACAGCAAAACGCTCTCTCCCTGGATCAGGGCTACTCCCTGCCCAGAGGAAGAGGGAGGTGGCCAGGTCTAGAATGCAGAGCCCCTCCTGCCCCAGGCACAGCCCCCAGCCTGCCAGGGTCCCGACTCAGCAGCTGCGCCGTGGCCGCGGTGAGGAGGGGGCAGGGGACGGGACTCTGCCCTCCACAGCCCGGCCAGCAGCATTCCATTCTATCCTGAGTGAGTGACACAGCAGAGCCCCAAGTTGGCAGTGCCAACTGCCTCCCAGCCCTGCTGAGTACACTGGCCGGGCCAGCCCCTCCACGCGGGCCAGGACCGGGTGAGATCACTGGTGTAAGGTCAGGGCCCCAGCGCCTGGCCTCCCACCTACAAGGAAGAAACCCAGGCACTGATGGCGCAGCGGTTAAGAATCCGCCTGCCAATGCAGGGGACACGGGTTCGAGCCCTGGTCCGGGAAGATCCCACACGTCGCGGAGCAACTAAGCCCGTGTGCCGCAACTACTGAGCCTGCTCTCTAGAGCCTGTGAGCCACAACTACTGAGCCCG
>NW_021147228.1:0-201 GCF_002837175.3 Physeter macrocephalus
TGTGTCAGTGCGTCACTCCTTTTCCATGGCTGAGTCACCCTTACCCTCTCTGATTTCAACTCTGTAATTAATTGTGTCTCCCTGCCTGCACCGCACGGGGCTGATGAGGACCTCACCTTCCGTCATTCTTGGGCTGTAAGTTGAACTTTTAACCAACACCAAGGGGTCCTGTGCAGAGGCTGAAAGCCCAGCCGCACAGGG
>NW_021147228.1:1589-2448 GCF_002837175.3 Physeter macrocephalus
TTTCGAGGACCAGTGAGTGTCCGTTGTTGCAGCACGTCCATCCTCTATCGGGCCGGCCCCCTCCCCCAAGGCTGGGTCTATTAACACAGGGGACCCTGGAAGGGGGTTTTCTGTCTGGCGGGCTCACTGAAGCTGGTTGTTTGGGGACATGGGGCAGTCTGCAGCCCCGGTGAAGACATTGTTCTCTCCAGGGAAATGAGATGCACACTCAGTCCCCGGTCAGTGGATGGTCTAGTTCTCTGCGTGTCATGTTCTTCTTGGGGGTCACTGGGGCTTTATCCTCACTCCGTGGGGTACAGGAGAGGAGGGATGGACACGTCCTGGGCTCGCTGCGCCTGGGCTCCTGGGGAGGACCTCTCTGAGCCACACGTTCACAGGCCTCAGTTACCCCTGCTCGACACCCCCTCCATAAACTCGGCCAGAGGACCTACCCTGTGAAACGGGGCGCCTGGGTCAGGGGGCTGGTGCGTACCTTCTCAGATGGCCACGCTCAGGTCTCGGGGTGGGTGCGGTGGCCTGTGACCACTCACCGAGGTCCCCTCGGCGCTGCGGCTCCTTTCTGGGGTCTGAGATGTCCCCGGGGTGGCTGGCGGAGGGGGTGGTCGCCGTGACATGGATGTGTGGGATGGGGGTCCTGGGCCCTGGGTCCCTCCCCGAGGAGGAGTGAGGGTCCTGCTCAGAGGGGGGCGGCCGGTGACGGTCCCGGGTGTCAGCAAGCACAGCATCGCGCCCCACATCCCGGGTGTGGGAGTCCTGCAGCCCCGGCACAGAACACCAGGCGGGGGCGGGGTTGGGACAGGGGACGCGTCCTCCCCGGCCTGGAGCCCGAGGTCAAGGTGCTGGGGGCCGCTCCTCCGCG
>NW_021147228.1:4378-4549 GCF_002837175.3 Physeter macrocephalus
CCTGCATCTCCCGAGGACCTACGGCAGCGCCGTTTGCTTCACCTGGCAGGTCCCAGCCTTGGGCCGAGGGAGATCGGGCCACGGCCTCAGTGTCGAGGGCTGCAGTCAGGCAGTGCCCGGCCACCGGCCCCATGGGGCTGTTCACAGTGCGATGACAAATCCAAACGGATC
>NW_021147228.1:5983-10554 GCF_002837175.3 Physeter macrocephalus
TAGAGAGAATTAAAGATAAATACATTTTATTGAAATAATACATAATTTAATAGGTGAATGCTTGGCTTCAACTACACTAAGTAATCAGATGTTTGCTTAAATTTTTCTTCAGTTTAGATTTAAGAAAAGGCAGATAACATTCAACTCGATTCAAACTTTATATTTAATGTTTTTAAATGAGGACAATTAGGCATTGTTGTATAGAATTCTAATTACTTTGGTGACAGCAATCCTAGTGCATTTACTGATAAATCAGAAACTCTGAAGCACTTTACCAGGGGATTTGATTTTCCAAAATGTCAGAGAATTCTTGGTAAAGTTCTGAATAACTGTGAGAACCAGTTTTCCTAGAATCACATGGTTCTTCTATTCCTGCAAAATTCAGTATATCTTAAAGCCATATAGAAATAACTTGTGTGTAAAGCAGAAAAGAGTCAGATTCTCAGCTCAGAAAATCACAAGCAGGTCCTTCCCAGGAAGGGCAGGCAGGCACAGGACAGTGTCTAAAACAACTGTCAAATACATAGTTCTATAAGATCAGTGATTGTAATCGTATAACTCTAGATATGGGAAGACTCTACAAGAGGGAACCATTTCCTGGACCATAACAGACTCATAGGACAGGCGACCCAGTGGCTTTGGGCTACTGTTAACAGGACCTAGTCCAGTAACAGCACATTGAGTGGCCTATCAACGAAATCCTCGTCTGAACTGGGACTGAGTATTCCTAGCGCGTGGGATAAATTGGTCCTGAAATGCCTCCTAAACATTGGTCAAAATTAAGACCAAAAGAGAGGGGATTGTAACCTAAAGAAAGTTGCCCACGATTCAGTTCTACAAGAATTAAGTCATCAACCACCACAATCGCTGACTTACAGGACACCCTGAAAGGAATTCAGGGTGAAGATCAGGAAGAGGCACTTTGTACTCTGGGCCAGAACTGGCCCTCAGAGAGTTCGATATTTTCAGGAGAAAATTTTTATGAACCTAGATTCTTGCCTCTTCCCACATTTAGAAAAGCACTAAAACCATGAAGGTATCTGTCCTTGCTGAATAGCACTAACCTCCTACCAAGCTGTGTGCTTGGTTGCACGTACCCCTTCCTCAAATTCACACAAATGGGTCACTTATTCAACACAAGCAGTTCTTTTCAGCTTTCACATAGAGAAAAGCCAGTCATGAACAGCATTTCACAGAAGAGCAAAGTGAATGGGCCAATCGACATGGTGAGATGGTCCTCGACACTCGCCTTGTCCTACATGGTCTGAGGTCCCACGTGGCTGTCCTTTCGCCCACCGTGTAGGGCGAAGGTGAACCAGAATGTCCGGTCCTGTGTGTCTGACATGCCCCCGCTGGCCCCCCTGGATATGAGGCTCCTGGAGGGAGAAAGCGCAGCCCCTCAAGTCCTTCTCTTTGGTCTCAGGTGCAGGGAGCAGCCCTCTGCGGCCCGGACGCCTTGGTGAAAGCGGGCACTGGCAGGGGTACCCTCGCTGAAGCAGCAGAAGAGGAAAGTCGCCGTCACCACGGAGGTGACCCTCTTCAAGAAGTACTTGCTCAGGGGAAGTACCCTGCGCAGGTGCAGCCACTGCGCAGTTGCTGATTTGGGAGCTGCTGGGCCCGTGGTGGAGGAGGGAAGCTCCACACCAGGCAGGGTCGGTGGCTCGGGCCCGTGGCAGCACTGCAGCCCTGGGGTGCCCTGCCCGCTAAGACGCCACGTGAAGCTGATCACGTGAGTGTGTACCTCAGCTGATCTCAGCCATGTGTGCTCACTGCTGACCCATCAAGTGTGCCTGATGTGACACACACAGCTGTGCTCACCTGCTCACTGCAGGCCCGTCACATACACTTCCTCACACACCCACTCCCTGCTGCCTGTCGCCCCCAGGCCACGTGGGTCGAGCCCTCTAAGGAGCTCGGGGTTGCCTTGCTGGGCCTCATCAGCTGGTCCAGTGCTGCCGCTGCGAAGGGGAGCCTCACACGGGTGCTTCCTGGTGTCCTTCACACTCGGGTCCTGAGCCGCACTCTCCTGCCCAGTCAGTTTCCAAGAGACCAGGTGGGCTCAGACCTCTTCGAGAGGCTGCCTGAGGTAAGGGGCTTGCTTGTTTCCTGGGCAACATCACAGTTATCTCAGACTGAAGGGAGATTGTGTACACCCCAGGGAAAGAGACATCCATGTCCTGACCTCAGGGGCTCAGGACATGACCTCATTTGGAAGTAGGGCCTGGTCGTGTAACTAGGTGGAACAGGGGCCTTAGGGTGGTCCCAATCCTGTGTAACTGCGTGCTTATATGATGAGTGGAGACACAGACACAGAGGGGAAGCCACATGAAGATGAAGGCAGACATGGGAGGGGTGCAGCCATAAGCCCAGGGATGCCTGGAGCCCCAAGAAGCTGGAAGAAGCAGGAAGGACCCTCCCCTGGAGACTCAGCACTTTCCAACTAGACAGTTAGTATGAGTGGGCCTGAACTGAAGGCAGCACCGTGGTCCCTGACCCGTGTGTCTTGCCCGCTTGGCACGGTGCGGAGCAGCTCTCACGAGCCGCTGAGGAACGAGTTAATTTCCCATGAGACCGTAGGACGCTGGTCCTGTAAACAGGCAGGCCCATCTCACCCTTCCTCCTGGGCTCTGGTCACACAGGGCAACTGTGCACCCTGTGCGGCTGGGCTCTCAGCCTCTGCACAGGACCCCTTGGTGTTGGTTTAAAGTTCAACTTACCGCCCAAGATTGATGGAAGATGAGAACGTCATCAGCCCTGTGCAGTGCAGGCAGGGAGACGCAATTAATTATAGAGTTGAGAACAGAGAGGGTAAGGGTGACTCAGCCATGGAAAAGGAGTAAAGCACTGACACAGGCTATGATGTGGATGATCCTTGAAAAAATGATGCTCAGTGAGAGATGCCAGAGAGAAAAAGACAATTAGTGGATTCCACTTACATGAGACATCCAAAACAGGCAAGCCCACAGAGACAGAAAATGGGCTGGAGATTCCAGGGCTGTGGGAAATGAAGGGTGACCTCTAAAGAGTGGGCTTCTGGGGAGATGATGGAAATGTTGTCAAGTGCATTGTGCTGGTGGCTGCACAACCCTGTGAAAATGCAAAACACCACGGAGCTTAATACTTAAAGTGGGTTAACTAACTGTGTGGTAAAGAAATTCAATCTCAATAATGCTGTTTATCAAATAGTGAAAACCTGGAGGCTTCCAGGCCCACCTCCAGAATGTGACAGGAGAGGTGCGGGGTCAGACAGGGCCTGTGTGTGTGAAAGCCCCGTGTGTCCAACCAGGTGGTCTGAGGGCACCCTGAGTAATTCTCCCTGTGGCATCAGAAGCATGGGGCGCTAGTGTGGCCAGGCCTCAGGCAGAGAGGCTGGATTCCGTGGTCTTGCTGTCTTCTCTTAGGGACTGTGGCATCGTCTCCGTAGAAGGAGGTGGCTCATCTTGGGGCCCGGTTCCCTCTTCTGCACGTTTCTTCTTTCTCTCCCAGCGATGGTGCCGGCCGAGCTGTGCCAGAGCAACCAAGGCAAAAGCGTCGTGCACAGAATGACTGAGAACTTTGACCAGGTGCCGTGGACTCCTCAGAGGCAGTGACCCAGGACTGAGGCCCCCGAGCATCCTTCTGAGTGTCGTGGCCCCGGTGCCCCTCTCACGGGAGTTGCTGTCAGGCTTGATGATTGAAGCAGCCATGGTATCGAGATTTCACTGGTAGAAACTATTGCTTTTCTTCCCTGGGAGAAGCAGGTCTCCTTCTACTTTGTTGGGGAGACTCCCTTTTTACTAAACAAAAATGATAAACTGTAACTACATATTAAGGATTAGGTTATATACATGTAAAGAATAACCATAAAGATCAAGAAACAGAACATCATGAGTGGACACCCAGGAGTGCCCTTCCCTCGTCACAGCCTCCTCCCCACCGTGAGGTAGCTGTTCTCCTGATTTTGTGTCAGTGACTTGTCCTCAGAGTTTACGCCCAAGGACGCATCTCTGCACAACGCAGCCCAGCTTTGCCTAGTTCCAAGTCGGTCAGTGCGTGTACCGTGCATGCTGCTTTATTGCTCTTGGTGGCTCAGCATTGTGTCCATGGGATTCTTTCATCTTGTGAATAGAGTTTTTTTAAAAAATAATTTTTATAGTTTTACGAACTTCAAGCAAAATGTACTCCATTGCTGTGGAATATTCCTTCATAGGAGCGTGCATGGTTCATTTCTGCATCTGCTTGTGATGGCCTTCAGGTTCTTTCAGGTTTGGCCCCTGTGGCTGCGGAGTCCATGTCCGTGTGTCCTGGTGCAGGCCGGTGGGTTTGTGTTCAGCTGGGAGGAGCCCTGCGGGTCTGTGTGCACGGACTTCGCTCTCTGAGGCCCGATTGTTGCAGAAGTGGTAGCATCCCCCCACTACGTACCAGGCTTTCCATTGCCCCACAGCCTGCTGATATTTGATACTATGCCTTTCATGTCTGCATTCTGGTAGGTGTATGCACAGTATTTTTCTTATGGTTTTAATCCCTCGGTGATTAGTGAAGTAGTGCATCTAGTGGTATTCATACACTGTTTCCTGTTCGTTTTTAAAAAG
>NW_021147228.1:11909-12259 GCF_002837175.3 Physeter macrocephalus
CAAGGGGGTTCATTCTCCCCAAACTGAGCATCAGGAGTGGGGGGGTGACAGTCCCCACTGAGTCTCCTTCATGTGAGACTCTGTGCTGTTGAAAGAGCAGGCGCCCTGCCTTTGTGGGTGGGGGGCTGGGAGGTGGCATGCGGCCCACGATGGGTAGACAGGTCCCGGGTGGGGCGAGCCAGTGTGCAAGGAGCTCCGCGGTGGGTTCTCCTCTCCAATGGATTCTGTGCCACTATCTCTCCCTGTGCCTCCTCTCGAAGACAGCGTGGTGCCCGGGAAGGGAGCCATGGGAGCCGTCAGCCACTGCACCCTCTACACACACACACACACACACACACACACACACACAC
>NW_021147228.1:12332-12557 GCF_002837175.3 Physeter macrocephalus
TCTTGGATCACACGTGGATCCTGACCATCAGGTGGCCAGAGACACTGGTAATATTTCTGTTTTGCCTGTTGAAATGTTTAATGACAACGATATTGTTCAGTTTCCTGATGTGGGTGTCCAAAGATGAGAGACCCATATGTGTGATCTGTACCTCCTAAGAGATCAGCCCCAAGCTAGTTTAAACATGATCAAGTTCTGTCTACATGGTAAATTTAGACCTCTCCA
>NW_021147228.1:13745-15471 GCF_002837175.3 Physeter macrocephalus
CTGGGACTGTGGACATGTGACCCAGGTGGAGGGGTCTGGGTAGGAGGGGTCACCTGTTGAGAGATAACGTGTGACTTTAGGTGCAGGGTCTGGGGAGGTGGGGTCATGTGTTGCGAGAGAACGTGTGACTTTAGGTGCAGGGTCTGGGGAGGTGGGGTCATGTGTTGCGAGAGAACGTGTGACTTTAGGTGCAGGGTCTGGGGAGGTGGGGTCATGTGTTGCGAGAGAACGTGTGACTTTAGGTGCAGGGTCTGGGGAGGTGGGGTCATGTGTTGCGAGAGAACGTGTGACTTTAGGTGCAGGGTCTGGGGAGGTGGGGTCACCTGGGGAGAGAGAACGTGTGACTTTAGGTGCAGGGTCTGGGTAGGAGGGGTCATGTGTTGCGAGAGAACGTGTGACTTTAGGTGCAGGGTCTGGTGAGGTGGGGTCACGTGTTGAGAGAGAACGTGTGACTTTAGGTTCAGCATCTGGGGAGGTGGGTCACCATGGTAAGTGTGGATGTGTGACCCCAGCTATAGGGTGCGGGGACTGTGTGGGTCTCACCACATCTTCATGGGTCAGGATCACATGTATGGGGAAACCCCTATGTGCTCTTTGCCTGCAGTGTGTCTTTACCCCTTTGAGATTTCCAACCTCTGCATTAAGGGTGTTGCCCTGATTAACCTGTGGTTCCTTTTCTTCCCTTAAGCTTGTCACATTCATATGAAGTCATGCATGTTTGCGTGGGTTGCTGCTCTGTGTTCTGGTGAGTGACAACGTTCAGTGGTGTCATATTAATATCACAGCATATCATATGTCTAATCTATGGGGGTCACCACTGCCTGGGTCTCCCTGGACAGAGGTGAGGTGAGCACAGACTAGGCTCCCCTGAGAATGGTCTCCCATGTGCCATGTGAGGGTACCGTGATGGCCCCTAAGGTAGGGGACTGTGTCTGGGCCTCTGACATTTGTGATGAAGGGGAGTCGAAATGGAAACTCAATTAACAAGACATTATTTTAAGAATTTATTTTAAGTGAAATAAAACTCACGTCACATACCCTTTACCATCGTCACCATTTTAAGTGCACGTTTCTGAGGCCTCAGATCTATTCACTTTCTCGTGGAGCCATCACCACCATGCCTAGAACTTTTCATCTTGCAAAACCAAAATTCCACAACCATGAAACTCTCCCTCCCCATCCCTTCCCACTGGCCCTGGCCCCGATGTCCACTTCAGTCCGTGAGTTGTCGACTCCAGGACACACACTGGAGCGGAATCCTGCAGTGTTTGCTGACGGGTCATTTTGGAAGAGCTGACATTCAGTCTGAAGCTCTGCCTGTTTGCATCTGAAGAATCTGCATTTAAGGAGGGCGTGTATGAGGAAGGGGGTGTATGAAGGACAAAGGTGTCTGGGGTGCAGTTGGGCCAGGACCTGACCAGCTGCCTTTTGCGTCCTCTGGTCCCATCTCTTGGTCTGTGCCTCATCTGCATCATCACTGTCCCCGCTGGCACCCCTGGGTGTTGTGGTCTGAGCCGCGGTTGTTGACTTCTATCAATCATTATTCTCCTGGTTTTAGCCCTGATGTGGGGATTACAGAGGAGTCAACATTTAAATCTTCATAATCTGTGTACTTGTAGCATCAGTATCATTACTGACCCATCTTTTTTATGGTTTGGGAAGAGTTATTGATTTCATGTATCATGTAAAGGATTCACAATGATGATAGGGCAATTAAGGTTACAAT
>NW_021147228.1:17209-17462 GCF_002837175.3 Physeter macrocephalus
AGTAATTATAAAATGCCGATATCTTTGTGATTTGTTGAAAATAATCAGCAGTGTATGAACAGAGGTAAAATGACTGAATTAGCATTCGACTGTAAATCTGAAGACAGAGATTGAGCCCTGTCTCTTGCAAACCCTGTGGTGAATCAACAAATTGAATTGTAATTTCAGAGAAGCAGCTTCAATTCTGCCAGAAATTTTCCTGCCTTTTTTCTTTTTTTCTTTCTCAAATGAAGGAGAGGCAGACTGAAGCCAG
>NW_021147229.1:0-218 GCF_002837175.3 Physeter macrocephalus
ACATGAAAAATTTTTGCGTAGCTAAACGTGCCCGACCTTGCACACATTTGCTGAAGCGAATGCACGGAGAGAGAGGGAGATGAAGGACGGCAAACCCAGAAAATAACCTCCTTGATTTCTCTTCAAGTAAACTCGTTCACAGGTGCGTGTTTGGTTATCTTCACAGATATACTTGTGTTCTCCAGCGTATCATTTCATTACGCGTGGGGCCGTCTGTG
>NW_021147229.1:2343-4979 GCF_002837175.3 Physeter macrocephalus
ACACGAAGGGAAAAGAGACAGAGAAACGGAATAATGATGAGAAGCTTCAGAAGCGACCAAAGCTGCAGGGTCAGACCAGTAGCTATGATACTCCAGTAATTCGTGGGTGCACTACCGCCGAACTACGGCGTTAGCTGTCACATCAGAAGAAATACCAGATGCAGGGTTAGAGCAGCAACAGTACAGCAGTATTAGCTGTCGTACAAAAGGCAGGGCCATTATCAGGGGATAGTGCAGTAGCAGGAGGAGGTGAGTGTCTCAGGGATAATGAGCAGCTCACCGGAGGAGATGCAGAAACACCGATAGGCAGAGAGCACAGATTTTTGCTCGTGGGAGGGCGCGGGCGTATTTATCTGGGAAATGGAGCGTGTGCCTACATTTGTCAGAAACGCAGTAGCGGGCTACGACTTGCTCTTGATCCGAGAAGATTCGGGTTCTTACCCACGTATGTGCCCCGGTTACATATCCACAGGCCGCTGCCCACATGGTGTCCTCTCCGTCTGTTCACGGCAGCTGGGTACCTCGAAGATACTTGTGTGAAACACGTTTCGCAGGCGGAGTAGAGATGCAGCGGCCGACGCATATGTGGACGCAGATCTGTTATGTAGACAGACAGCAGTCAGGTCCTCACAGGTGTGCGTGGCTACAGGTATCTGCACAGGTTGCTTTCGCACATGTAGAAACGCACAGGGTAGGGCGGATTGGTGTCACCAATCTGCGACATCTATAGTGTACTATCTTGCAATGAACGTAAATCTCCACAGAAATGTTTAGCGCAGAAATAAGTCGGCACCTCTGGTTCCGCCGTAGGCACCAGCAGACTAGGCGACGGCTGAGGCGTCTGGAGAAGACAAATGCAAAGGCTTGTTTCCCTCCTCGAAATACAGGGTCCTCTGCAGAAGGATGGCGCTCATGTTTCAAACCTTCTCCCTGTAGATCTAAGATCGTAGGCTCAGAGACTCCCGACAAAAAGTCTAACCCAAATTTATGAATATAGTCATTGTTGCTCCTCTGTACAGGTCTATATATAAGAATATACGGTTGTATGCTTACCGTGTACCTGTGTGCGTGTATGTGTGTGTGTGGGCCTTAATGCACTAAATCACATGTTGCTGGCTAAGGAGTTGACCTGCGGCTTTTGTTCTGTCTGTCACAGCACAACAGCTGTTTCGCTCTTCGCGTACTGTGGTCTTACACGGTTGGCTTCTCTGTGACAACCTCCGTAGTGCGTTGTGCTCCATTATCTCTGAATCTGAATACACGTGTATAGTGAATGTTTAAATGGTAACCTCTGCTTTCTTCACGGACTGTCATTCCTCTTCTCGTATGAGTCGTTCTTATTCACTCTTCTTGTTTAACTCGTAGCACATGTCAGATATAAGTCAGCCATACGTAGGAGAATGTCCGAGCTTCTACACTGGTTCTGCTTCTTTCAGTCGAGTCGTGGTACTCTTTTGTTTGTCTTTGTTTCTCGCTTGATTGCCTTCGTCTTTCGCAAGGTCTGTTATATTCGTTGTATACGTTGCTCCTGCATCGACAACGGGGGTCACGCCTGTTTTTCCGAAAGAGGACGAGTTCGTTTGCCTGTTCTTCCCCACACGTCTATATCCCTCTCTTTTCTCATGCGGTTTGGTTGGCCCCTCCTTCTTCTGCTACTCGTCCTCTGCTGCTATTCTCTCCACGTTGCAATTGTGCTGCTGCTGCATCCGTAGGTGGCAAAGGAGTATCAGGAAGGGTCAGAGACAGTAAGTAGCCACTGGCACTGTTGCGTGACAGATATACGATCGCACCCTACCCCTCTATGTGTTGCTAGCGAGAGCTAGAAAACTTAAGCCCTTCTGCGTCTCTTAAGCGTACTTTGACGAGCTTGCACAACATACTAAACAAGGTACACACACACGCGTGCATGTACAGGTCACGTATACAGATATGATTTAAAGAAGAACCATGAACAAAGCAGAGAACACGTGTAAAGTGTGGTGCAAACTTCGCAGGGGGAAAGCAAAATTATTTTGTGCTCTCTGCCCTCTGTAAAATAGGTCGGGGACCTAGCTCGCCCGAGACGACATGGAACCCCTTTTTCTATTCGTCATAGTGAAAGCCACATTTCCAGCAGTCTAGATGCAGTTACTTCTTGAGAATAATACACTCGTGGAGTCTGTACAAGTGGAAAAATAAATATGTCTGCTTTTCTCTGAATAGGCACATCCATGCGTATACACCTAGAGGCATATCACTGTATTCGTATCTGAAATTGCTACTGGAAAAATGTGCAGATAACCACACTTACTCATTCACAGACCATGCGAGAAGGGGGTGTACTGTCTGTGCCGTCTAGGGTAGCTCTACAAATAGTAATACACTTCCGTGAAAGTGGACTCGGTTTGCCCTCCGTAAAATGCCGAGGGGGCAACATTTTTCGTGCGCATTCCTTTGTTCTACAAGACTGGTATACATAAAGGACCCGCACATCTGCACAGCTGTCTACCTGAGAAATTGGCGTACATGGGGATGTTGGCGATGAATCTGATAGTGGGCGGGCTGCAGGACGGTGTCCAACAGGTCGCGTGCACTCTAGATAGCCCAGGTGTCTTGCTCTCAGGCAGCATCGCGATTTTTTGCACACAACACTCGCT
>NW_021147229.1:5774-6964 GCF_002837175.3 Physeter macrocephalus
GGTGTAGAGGCAGAGGAGTTTCACTGTAAGCGTGTATGTATGTGCAGGTACGTACGGGCGTGCGGACACCCGCCGTCAAGGGATTCATGCACAGATGCTGCCATCCACGCGCAAATAACATGAATGCAAACGCTTGTATGTGGTCGTTATGCATGCAGCCGCGAAAACTGTGTGCACTCCCACGAAAAATCACATATACGCAGTATGTATTAGTTCCTTCGCGAGTGCAAAATGTTTTGTACGCGCTGACTTTCCCTACGAAAACTAGCGGTAGTGCGAATAGGACTACGTGTGTACAGTCAAATGACGAGCACCTACTAGCACACACGTGTGTTTTTGTGGTTTCTGTGCATACGGACGCACACCAGACCATTCGTGGACACGTGCGTGCATACGCAAGATTGCGAAATACCCTTACATGCACACATACTAGTAAGTGAAAGCGTGTATACATGCATATGAGTCTGTGCACCCTTGCCAGTTTGGACGAATACATAAACAGTAATGGTACACAAATTTTCGCGCTGTGCGGTGGTCCTCTGCGATTGTGTAGAAGGCCGTTGATCGCTTCTTCTCGATAGGTAACGCTGCTGTGCTGCAGGTGAGGCATCAGCGGCACACGGTGCCGAATGAGGTTTGTATGGAAGTCTCTGTGGCTTGTTCACACCTGCACAGAACCCTCTGTTACGCTTTCCACTTTGGGTGCGCTGCTCTAGTACGTGCTGAAGTTTCCCCGCTCACACGTAAACGTTCCTGGTGTAGAGGCAGAGGAGTTTCACTGTAAGCGTGTATGTATGTGCAGGTACGTACGGGCGTGCGGACACCCGCCGTCAAGGGATTCATGCACAGATGCTGCCATCCACGCGCAAATAACATGAATGCAAACGCTTGTATGTGGTCGTTATGCATGCAGCCGCGAAAACTGTGTGCACTCCCACGAAAAATCACATATACGCAGTATGTATTAGTTCCTTCGCGAGTGCAAAATGTTTTGTACGCGCTGACTTTCCCTACGAAAACTAGCGGTAGTGCGAATAGGACTACGTGTGTACAGTCAAATGACGAGCACCTACTAGCACACACGTGTGTTTTTGTGGTTTCTGTGCATACGGACGCACACCAGACCATTCGTGGACACGTGCGTGCATACGCAAGATTGCGAAATACCCTTACATGCACACATACTAGTA